>NC_134412.1:97112507-97412507 GCF_038048845.1 Mixophyes fleayi | reverse complement strand
TATTTGTGGTTGGAATGAGGGTGTTGTGCTTTTATTTAACATTTTGCTTTGTGGAACTACAGATCACAGCCAGCCGTGGGTGTAAGAGCATGTTGGCACTTGTGGTTCTACAAGTACAAACATGCCATGGGTACGCTGGTGCTTGTAGTTAGACAAGTAGCAGCATGCCCACACTATTTAGGCCAACATGGCTGGCTGGGACATGTAGTTCCACAAGTCAATTTTTTTTTTTTCATACAAAATCCCCATTTATTACCCTACTACCCACAGCCCAGGGGTAGTAGGAAGAGCCCTAGTGCTATTGGCACTGGGCTGGGTGTCCCTAGGGGGGTGGCCCACTTACATTTTTCAGCGGAAAACACTCCCTAGGGAATCCAGGCCAGCGCTGAACAGTCTGTGGGTGTTTAGTCATTATGGCCGTGGGACCCAAACTGCGTCCCCCCCTTCCCCCCGCTATAGTGCCTATCATCCCGGCTAGTTTGCCTAGTGCTGGTTCAATTAAAATAGGGGGAACCCTACGCAAAAATTTTCAAATGTTTAAACACACACAGCAATAGCCTGCCAGCACTAGGGTTAAGACTAATAAGTATAGAGTGGGGAGCAAACGCTTTTGGTTTTAAAAAATAAATAAATAACATGCTACTTTCACAATTTTAATGAGAGCTGACTGAGGTCAGGCACAACCACCCCCCCCCCCCCTAAAAAAAAAAAAAAAATTTTTAAATACATGCACCACTAATGGATTTTTTTAAAGGGGGAACTTTGAAAAAAATGTAAATTATCACAGTTAATTTTTTTTTAAAATAGTACTTTTCAGTTTTTAGGTTATTTTTATGAACTTTTACACCTATTTTTTCAGTTTAATGTATATTTTTCTAAACTTAATAAAAATTTTTTTTTCTTTGAGCAGACCAAGGAGGTGCGAGATGAAACAGCAGATTTGCCTGTTTCACCCACAGCGTTAAAAAACAATTGAATAGCTTTTTCCGCTGAGGGTTCGCATCCAGCCTATACTTTAACATTGACAAACGGTTGGAGCGCGATAAGACCGTTTCAGTAAAAAAAAAAAAAAGATTAGAATTGCGGGAGAAGTTTCCGCGCTCGAAAATAAGAAAAAAAGACTTAACTCGCTCGAAATTACAAACTCGCTAACAATTGAATACCCCCCTAAGGCTTCATTTAATCCTTCTGGACTCAATGTTCTCCACTTAAAAATCCATAAGGTTTCTGCTTCACATAATTTCCTAAACCTGTCCCCAACTCTTAAAGTTTTGACAATTTGTTCAACCCCTGTTAAAAGTAGACCTGAAGGGTCACAATTATGAACTTGTGAAAAGTGTCTCGATACAGTGCGAGTTTGCAAATCATCATCATCATTTATTTATATAGCGCCACTAATTCCGCAGCGCTGTACAGAGAACTCATTCACATCAGTCCCTGCCCCATTGGAGCTCACAGTCTAAATTCCCTAATGCAAATCCAATTTAATGTTGCGTCTATGTTCTCTAAAACCAATTTTAAGAGGTCTCGTAGTTCTACCTATATATTGGTGTCCACATGGACACTGTAAAATATACACTTTCTGACTGATTAAAGGTATGAGTGAAAGATTAAAAGTGTTCTTGTTCAAAAATGAAACAAATTCATGTGCTAAATAAATCGTCAATATACCCGGTCATAGAACACCAGGTTTGCCCCATAAAGGCCATTCCAAATAAGTAGATCTTCCAACTGGCCCATATACAGATTGGCAAATCTGGGGGCAACTCTGGTGCCCATTGCCGTCCCCAGTACCTGTAAATAATATGTAGTGTCAAACAAAAAATAATTGTGGGTGAGAATAAAAAAAAATAGAATCTAAAATAAAAGAACAATGTGAGTAGAGATATTTTTATCTTTCAGAAGTGCCACTTTGATTGCTTCAATCCCAAGTGAATGAATATGCGTGTACAATGCTTGGACATCAAGCGTAAGGAAACCCATTTATGGAACCTAACTAAAACCTTTTAGTGCAGACAAAAGAGATAATATCACGAATATAAGAACATAAAGAGGTGACATGAAGTTGTAAAGAGTGATCAACGTAAAAAGATAAATTTGAGGGCAAAGATCCAATTCCTGAAATAATAGGTTGACCTGGTGGTTGTGTAAGAAACTTGTGAATTTTAGGTAAAAAATAGAACATGGGAGTGACAGGTTACTCAATAAGCAAAAAATTAAATTCTTCTTTCGATATTAACCCTTCATCAAGAGCTGACCTTAAAAATAACTGTAATGTCTGTTTATATTCAAATGTTGGATCCTAATGTATTATGAAGTATTCATTATCACAACTCCATCCCCTTTATCCATATACACTGAGATCACAGAGCCTTGCAGCCTCCAACTAGAGGTGGATCCAGAGAGACGAACACTGAAATAGCAGGATAGGTCAGTGTCCTTAAGACCTAGGCAATGTATGTTTGTATGAGGAGAGGTCAAGGAAAATTAGAAGAGATTAATGACATTTAGATTTAGCAGTGATGAACCATTGACAACCTTGAACAGTACAGAGTGTTGGGACAGAAAGCCTGACTCTTGACCATGGGCTGTTGTTACGGTTTGTTTAAGAAGTGATACTGCCACATAGTATATTAAGACTGATCAAGAGAGGACTAAATTATAAAATTTCATTTTCCCCATATGTCATTAAACACTAAAAAGATGCTGGTGTGAACTGTTTAGTTGAACCTTATATTGTTTCAATTCCTTAACATAATTTATTACATTATCTAACTGTAGATAACCTATCAACATGGACTTAAGTTTACCCAGATTATTCTTAAATAAAGCCTGGTCGTCTGATCATGTTACCAGAGTACAACATGGTGGATGTACGGTTTCCTGACCAAGGCATCACCCCTCTCTTACAATCAGGAAGTCTGGACTATCTACATCCCCTTCCATGTCAAAAAAGAATGGAAGGAAAACCATGAGGGGATGGCAGCTCTCCTCTCTCACCTTCATCCCCTTAGGATCTGAGAACCGAAAGCATCCTGGATGCAGGAATAATCCTGCAGTGTGGCAGGGAATTCTGAGCTGCTTAAAAAGACCCTTCAGGGGAGATTCTGGTTATTGGTGATGTTTACGAGTCCGGTCTCCACCCAGATCTAAAGGTTGACCAGATCGCAAACCTGTTACCTGGAAGAAACTCCGCTCCATTGTGATTCCTGCGACTAAGGCGCATCTGTGGTACGTATCCTGTGTACCCTCCTTGCTCCATCTGGAGTTGCTCATGGGTCTGTTCACCTGGTGAGCCTGCTGGAGCAGGGAGACTGGGGTTCAGATCCCGACCAAGTCGGTAGAGACCTTTTGGCCGCCTGGTTGGGCCCATCAAGCAAGTAGAGGATCACTGTGACAGCTTGGCCAGAAGAGTGTTTTGGAAGGACCCAGGCGGTCTGAAAGGATTTGCAGCTATATCTTCAGCACCAACTGGACTACAACTTGTCTCGAGAACAATTAACACAACAGGGTTTGTGTAAAGTAAAGATTGTTCTTTAACAGGGTTTTGTGACTTTATAACACTAGGGAATTTGGAGTGTTTTGAGCAGTTGGGAGTTGTTTAAAAAGGTATATTTCTTAATTTTGGCTATTGATTGCAACTGAAGTTTATCTGTTGTAATAAAGATACTGTTGTATCCTTCCTATCACTTTGTGTGATCCTGACCCCTGGATACCAGGACTTCCCTCTGGGTTCCTACCCTAAAGTCCTGGTATCATCACACTGAACTTGAAATATCCTGCCCTAGAATAGTCTACTGATACATAAACACTGGCAAATGCATCCTCGTCCCCTATTGGCCACAAAAGGGACCAGCTTTTTTTTTAATAGTATTGTTTCTCAAGCGGGGATATCAGATACTTGTATCCACCTTTAAATTGTCTGTAAGACAAAGCGTATGCTAATAAATATCTTTACATTTCTGTTTGGTTTGGCTATTCTGTGCTTTTCATCACTAATTAACGGCAGGCATTTCTAATATGATATATATGGTGGTAGCAATCTGGCACCATAGAAAGTTGAGATGATTTTTCCCATCACGGTTTACAGATTTTGCTGGTACCTGCGGCTCAGAGACGCACAATATGAGACGACACACTGCGTAAAGCGGCAAAAGACATTGTTTGTCATCTGTAAGCAACTCTCTCGGTGTTTGTCAAGCGAGGTAATTGGGAAATAAATCTCTCTTCTAACTTTTAGTGATGATAATAATTGTTAGAATAAAAGTAGGCGACTGCTAAAATTGACAGCCTGCTGAGCCTTACATTTCCAGGTTATTTTACTGTGAACATTATGAAAAACAGCGCTGAGCCTTTCTTTATAAAAAAAATCTGTAAAAACAAAACATCAAATCTAAAGAGCTGGAATAGTGGGGAGTGGGAGGGGGCGAGTGGGAAGGGGAGTGGGGGTGGTGGTGAGCGGGAGAGGGGGGGGGGTGATTGCTTAGAATATTCATGTATGTTTGGCAAATAAAAGGAAAATTAAAACTGACATAGATCTTATTCCTCATTATTTATGAGTATTTCTACATGTTTAACATACATGTAGAAATGTTAACACGAACTTATCCATCATTTACGGTATACTGTATGCCCACTA
Organism: Mixophyes fleayi; assembly: GCF_038048845.1. Taxonomy (NCBI): domain Eukaryota; kingdom Metazoa; phylum Chordata; class Amphibia; order Anura; family Limnodynastidae; genus Mixophyes; species Mixophyes fleayi. Next base: position 97,407,868 of record NC_134412.1, on the reverse strand, counting down.
TTCTGAGTTTCGAGTAGGTCTCCCGGGAGAGGATGGCATCCTCCCGCACCCTGCCCACTTCCTAACGAAGTGAGCGGGGTGGCATCTGTCATGATGCAATTTGCGGTGAATCGCATCACTTTAGGAAATTACACAACTGTATCCTGTGTTCCCCCTAATATTATCAATATCCCCAAATAATAACATTTTATACTCTAGAATAATATCACTGGACAGCATCCTACATGTTGCTAGGATTCTGGGTCGTGGACCTTTATTCTTATGCAATGAAGTGTGTGTTGATAAAGGCAAAAACAAAATCCCGCTGAGGCAGGTGACAATTTTTTCTCAAAGTGGGTTAAAGAAATCCTTCCTGCCCCTACAAAGGGAATGGCAATAATTCCCTATATGAACCTCCCTAATAGTGGCTGTAATATTTACAGCTGGAGATAACATTTCTTGCAAGAGGCTACAAATCCATTTTAGAAACCATGTAATGAATTGTCATCACCACCCCCCCAGGTGAAGAGTTGCAGATTCTGACTACGCTTACACTGATGAGCTCCTCTGTGTCGATGATGAAACAGTCTTTTTTTTCAGTTGCCACTTGCACAGCTCATTAGACAGATCTTTGTATTGACCTTGGATATATTTATACGTAGTAATTAGGTCACCTCTAAAGTGCTGTTTTTTTCCAATGTTATTTCATTAATCATGGCCTCAATACAAGATTCTCACATATATGGGATTCCTGAGTCTCATCCAAAGAGCAGGAGACACATCTACACCTCACGATGTAAGCTCACCAGTCATGATAGAGAGTTCTGATCTGCTTATTCCAAATAATTTAAAGATATGAATAATAAACAAGAAACAGAAATGAGATACAACAGCATAAGAATTAAACTACTGCATCATAAACCCACAAAGATAAAAGCAATCGCATTTCTTAGGACTCAGGTACAACTAGGAGTCCTCTCCGGGACATGACTATCGGCACTGTATGTAAATACCGATCTTATAACACCTTGTGATATGTATCATTGATCAATGTGCCGACAAGCATCCTTTATTATTCCCAGCACATAACGCATGTATAAATTCCCGTCTTTTTACATGGTCAGCTGTCTGAACAGCAATTATACCTGCACCAGGGGTATTGTCTGAGCCTTTTTCTTGCACCTTGTTCCACCCTAACATGAGCTACTGTCCAGGTAACCTGCAGAAAGTCTTAAAAAGAGTCTTGACCATAGATCAGTCTCTTTTTTAAGGAGAATTATTGTCAAATGAGGATCCTTTTTTAGTATAAACCCGTTTAGTATGATCTTACTGCCAAGCAAAACATGTAGCCAACGCATGTCGGAGTGCCCTCTGTGCAAGGTAATAAAAAGTGCCACATGGAATCACAATAGTCCAGATGTTCCTCACTCTCATGATTTATTCAGGGTGCTTTCAGTAGCATTCTAGGATATAAACATAAACGTTTGAGTAAAGAGACTGGGTGTGTTGGAGGGACAGGAGGCTGGATTTGGATGTTACATTTGCACAGTGATGTTCCCCCTGGAGTTACACTATTAGTTTGCAGGATGCAGAGAGGAGTTGTGCACCATGGAGTGAGCTGGGTGGACATCTAGGCTCACTAGTGCAAAACCACGGTGTCCTCCATTCACTGAAGGTCCAGCCACCAACATTGATATTCCACCATGACAAAATAATCCTTGCACCTGATCTTCTTAAACACCCCACCCTGTTTCGCCCAAACTCTCTGCCACAGCTCAGTCCTATCAAGATCAGCAAATGGGGGCAGTTGGAAGGTCTGCTAATGTTATATGTTTTAAAATAACTTAACTATACTTTTTGTAACATACACAAGATATTAAGAATTGCATGGTCTTTCTGAACGGCTCAAAGATAAGTAACTATAATAAAATGATCCAATTTTTCGCAGTGTAGGTAATAAAAAATATGCAAATACTGGAATTACTTCTAAAGAGTCATCAAAGGTTAATATACACACATACACTACAAATAATAATAATAATACAATGTAAGGTAGGTTTTATGGTGTATTTCAGTAGTTATGATTCTAATTTAAGATCAGATTAATATAAATGATCATAGGTGCTCAGAGCCACGGTCTGACTGGTATTTATTATTATTATGGTTTAATTTTGAAAGTTTTATTTATTTTGCAATAAAAGGAAGGGGAGAGTAAAGAAAAGAAAAGGGTAGGGGGACATATAATAATTTGGCACCCCCCCCCCCCCCCACCCCACACACACCTTCGTCTCCCTCCCCCCCAATTCCTTTACCCTTTAATTATACTTTGAGGTTCTGCTTCATTAAGGCAAAAGGAACGTGAATTACGTTTATTTTAGAATGCATATAAGTCGGGCATACGCACATCCAATCCAGCAAGGAGCGGAACTGAAGAAACGGCTCTTGTTAAATACTGATCTATGTCCGCTCTCCGCTGACAGACACAACGTACTGCAGGATACGTCCAACACATACAGTATGTGGAATAATAATAATGTAACGTCACAGCAGGACGCACAGGAACAATAAAGTATTCAGTTAATGTTACCTGTTAATAATATAGTCATTGATGAAAAAACATTTAAAAAAGTTTTTTTTCTTCATTTTCCCCACCCATAAAATATATTTATTATTATGTTACTAAAGTATACTATACATAAAGTACATTGTTACAGTTGCTGCTGACTGCAGACACGCTCTAACATGCACATGTGACCGCTATCACTCAGCATTACACCTGTCCTGACGCTGCTACAAGTGATACTGCTGCACGGTGCGCTGGAGCTCAGCACGCCCCTTACTGTACACGGGCTACGTGCAGGTACCTCGTCCCTCCCCTGGATTGTAGGCTGTTGTAAGGGTTCTTGTCTGCACTGGCATAGGGTCTGTTCTGGGCATGTGCAGAGCGATTTCATGCAAGTTACGGCACGTATTGTCATTTACATTCCTTAATGTTCTCCCAGAAGCGGTCAGGATGTGGAGGTTATTCTTACTGCTGCTCTCTAGTAGGCAACGTACCACCACTATCTGTGTGAGGTTCACAGATTCCTCAAGTTGATGCCGGCCACTTTGACGGACAGTTCCTGAGCCTGCAGGTGCTTCAACTCTAGAGTTAGTCACTAGGCATGGGTGGTAGATAAGGTATACACTGCCCCTTGGCACAACCTGTAAATACAGTGGCCACTATGTGGGATTTCAAGTCAAGCACTTGTTGTGGGGTGTTTTGCTTCCACAGTAATAAAAGCGTCTACAATCATCAGTTTGTGAGGAGGCGTTCCTGGAGGGTAGAGAAAGTTCACAGAGTAGATGAGCTAATCGTCATAGTTTGTTGAGCTGTCCATGGACTTGTATATCCTTAGTTCACCATGAAGATAGCGTAGCAGGTATTGAATGATGCCTTGGTGGGGTAATTCTTTGGTGTCAAAGATGTCACAATATTTAGTGAAACTGTTTAAGCCTAATAATTTGAGAGTTTTCCATGTCGCATGAAGACTATATTTTCATACATATCCGCAAATATGTAATTTTAACATTATTTTCATATAACATTTCAGGGTGAGATTTAATTCGGCAAGAGGTGACGCCGGAGCATCTGCGAAGACATCTCAAGCTGATGATTTGGCTGGAATCTGTGTTCCTTTTTTCTTGCATGAAAAATGAGCAGATTCCTAACGTAACAGCCGCTAATGTGCGCAGCGCCATCTCTGGGCACCACATCACCTGCAAATGAATCTTCCCCTTAGGTTGAAATAATCTTACCTTGGACTGTGAGATGTCATATATCGGCAGACACAGCAATAAGCAATGTGTGTATACGTTAAAAATCACCCAGGTGAACTGTTGCAATCAAAAGCGTCGTTTATTCAGCAGATGGCAAAACAAGTGAGTTGTACAGATACCCGTCAGAGGTTGGTACAAGCACATCGTATACACGTGACAGAAGTGCAGCTGCTAGTCACCTCAAAGATCACATTTACAGACCAAAACCACTGGTTATATAACCCTCATTATTCCCACAGTACTGGAGCTAAAGGAGGGTGTATTATGATGGTAGCTAGCTTGTGATAGGTGGTAAGATGATAGAGCCAACTCCGGAGGGTCGTCCCCTCGCTGGCTGTGGACCGTTGGTTCCCTGGGGAGTCTGGACCAGGGTACTATTATGCAATGACCGTGTTGGCCAGAGGACAAAGTGGATGATATGGAGTTTGTTTAGCCCACGCATCTTGTTTTGTCTAATCCCTGAGCACCTATTCCACCTGGTGACATTTGAGGCTGGGTATACACTACAAGATCTTCAGTCGATTATCGAGACAATCACACGACAAACGACCATTCAGCCTGATATCACATTACTATGTACGCTCCAACGATAAACGATTATCGATCCAAAGCACATCGTATAGTTTCATTTGATTTTTAAACCAAACTAAAAATCTTGTTCAACGATGGAATAATGTCGTTCAAATTCTGCAGTGTGTCTGCACTCAGGACCGGCAGTGTCCATAGATCTCTATGGAGGGTGCAGAGTCAGGTTCTTTTCAGCCGATGGTTATAACAGATGAAGAGCACCGATCTGAAGGTAAATCTTGTAAAACGTGTTTAGTGTGTACACATAATACACATGAATTGGCTGCTGTTCGGGACTTTTTTAGTTTTTTTGTCAGTCATTGGTAAAATCGTTAACTATATCGCATCAGGTGAAATTTTCTGTAGTGTGTTCCCAGCCTAAGAATCAATCTGTCTAACATATAACCAATAGCCTAAAATATACATGGAATATAATAGAGTATGTTAGCAAACGCATATGGACACAAAGTACAATAAACTTTAACACAGCAAAATGAGAACAGTTCAGTATGTATAAAGAGATGATGGAACGTAAATGTGTCTCATTCGCACGAGTCCGAACTGAAATATACAGCTCACTATCAGCTGATAACTGGCTGTTCAGTGACTTTTATACCAAAGCTGAGTGACATCATAGAGGCTGTTTATGATGTCACTCAGTAACATGATCATCCTGCTGCTCCCCAAACCATTAATAGTAATATGATGGGCACAATGAGCTTCAAGAAATGAAGACAGAATACCCAAGTAGCCCTTAGGTTAAAGTACCTCCATCACTACCTTAATTATACCACTCAGGACACCCCGTTGTTGAGACCCCAAAAAGTTCAGTAAGGAGGAATTAAATGAGAATGATCTGAATAAAGGGAGAGAATTTGCAGCTGGACAAACCCACATTGTGATATTTGCATGCAGGGAAATACTGGCTGCATTTGCATGCAGTACACCAAAGTTGTGCACTTTGTTTTTATTATGCAATTTAGAGTTGACCTACTACATTCCCTCAACTATAAATCTCTACGTACATTTTAAATTTGCACCCCCTGCAGTGCAAATGCACCTTCACGCTGGATTTACTTCCAAGTTTAAATGAGGCGCTGTGTTTATTTTATAATAAAATCTAACTAGACTCCTGACAGTGTGATCTAAAACCGTATGTAATGTAAGGAAAACATCACTTGTAATTCAGCAATAAAAGAATAATCAACTGTTAATTTAATGATAATTCTTAAGTAGGATCTTCCTTCAGTAACCTTTACAGAGCCACCACAGCATAAACGTAAATATTTGTTTAGCTAAAGCCGTCTACTGGAAATATCACAGACGTTGGCATTTTGTCACTGGGAGAGAGATTTGTGAGCGGCTGCGTGCACAGTGATGACAATCATTTCCATACACTTGGTTTAATGATAGCTACAAATCCTCAGCAAACTGCTTCTCTTCGGATGAGATTATAGAGAGAGATTGAAGCTCTTGTAGGATTGCAGCAAATTACTGGGAGAATGTAATTGATTTTACATTTCGGTGGAAATCACAGTAAAAAGGTGCTGCTTGACCTGACGAAGGGAGATGATCTCTCAAAAGATTGTCTTGAAAATAAGCTGTTAGTTCAAATTAACAAAGTATCACCAACTACTATACAGTATTGTAATTTGTACATTGTTATCCTAAAGTACTGTGTATTTGGCAGCGAGAACAACTGCTGTGATGAAAATAATCATTTTGCCTCTCCTTAAACTCTCAGGGCAGACTTGTATGTACAAAACTCCAGACATGAGATCTATCCCGTGGGCTTCCTTGCAGTGTTCCTAATAGCATAGCGCTGGGAATAAAGTTACAGACTGCCCTATACGTACAAATCTATGCAGTTGCATTTTGGTAAATTAATTTGAAATAAAGGCATAGTAAAGGAGAAGTGAGAGTTGCCATGTTTTTTTCATTATTGCTATTCGACTTACATTTCAAGTGAAGGAACCAAATGCCATTATGGTAGCTGGTCTCAGTAATCCAAAATAAGTGTCCCACTAAATACCTTCTAGGCTTCCATAGGTGTACTGTTTAGTGTACAAAGAAGCATATAGGTTTGGACTCCCCCAAAGTTCTTTATACTGTCTTTGAATCTCTACTTAAAGATATATTTACATTTACAATACACTTTTTAACTGTTGTCAACTTTACTGAATGAGCGGATTGTGGCCAACGGGAAACCATCTTGGACATTAACATTCCATCTTCTAACGCACTGTTTCCCAACTCCAGTCCTCAGGAAGCTCTAACAGTGCAGTATCCAGGTGACCAGTGATATAATTACACCACCTGTGGATGTGTTACATTGTGTCAGTCAGTAATGACTACACCTGTGCTCCAGCAGGGAGATATGGAAAACCTGCACTGTTAGGGGTCCCTGAGGACTGGAGTTGGGAAATACTGTTCTAACAGCTACAAGACGGGTCATTGCCAGTAACTGACTTAAGCTGCCTCACACTCTGTGATATTGTAGTGGGTATCTGACAATTGGCCCAAAATTATAGAGTATACAGGAAAGGCCACAATGCAGTTAATGATATTGTCACAAGTGATAGGATTGTTAACCGGCATGTTGGAAAATGCAGTCGGCAGGTGACCACTAATGGTATTTATGTGCCATTATATTGTGTGCGCATCACAATGGGCCTCAGTGACAGCAGAGTGGACGGATCCTGTGTAATTTGGTTACACGGTATACAATGAAGGAGTTTGGTCTGTGTCCCATGAATTTGATTATTGTGAGGAAACTCGGCTGTCTGTTGCAAATCTCTCCAATCGTCACCATGCACTCAAATATGAGATCTCGAATATTGTTCCACTATTGGAGTCATTCCTTCGGTCTGACCATTGGACTGAGAGAACGCAGTCCAAAATATGGACAAAACAAAACTCAACGGTCACTGACAATTATTATTATGCAGGAGACCATGTAATCAAAATATTTCCTTAACCAAGGTATCTGTTAGAAGCAGTAGGAAGGACTTTAAAGCTGCACTATCACATACATATTACTGACCTCATACCTCTCATAGCCAGAGCTCTGTGGCCCACTCCATGCAGCTGTCTTCCTCATGGTTCTGGTACATCTCACAGCCCTGGAGGAAAATAGATGTGGAAATAGGCTGTGAGCGGAAAAAGACCAATCACAAGCTGCAATGAAAACAAATGTGGCTTATGATTGGTTCGTCCATTTACACATTACCCTCCCTTTAATATATAGTGAAAAGAATTGATTTGCAAGTTCTGTATTGCACATGTCAAAGACCATTTTGCATTCATTACCCTCTTTTATTCGTCCTAAGTTATAGGCATGATATAAACCGTGTTTTGTAAACAATGATGTGATTACATAACTCTGACAGCTACAGATGACAGCTGTTAGTGCACCACACTTTTTTTTAACTAAAAAATATATACTTTATGTGCATAAGGTGTGCAAAACACAGAACTAGGAAATAAATCCAGAGTACTGCATTGCAGCGCAGGATAAACACTGTGATACATAAATCAGTCATACTTTATAGCAAAATACAGGGCATATGGTAAATGTGACATCTTACGCTATACATGTACTGCACTATTCATTCATCACTTACACAAGACAACAGCTTCAAGAGAAGATGAAGTGGTGATGTAGGTGGGGAAGAGGGTAAAGGACTGGGAATCACAGGCACAAAGCTTTACTGAAAGACAGAGACATACATGGGAGAAGGAGAGGGGTGTTCAGGCCTCTTTAAGACCTTCCATTATGGAAGTCTCTTAGCAGACTGTGAATCGGTCTGTGAAATTCCTGGATCGCCTTTGTCTCCCTTTTCAGTATGTGGCAACTCATGGTAAGCCACAGTGTCCTTAACACAGTTCAGGAGTCACCAGCCTTCATGGATTGCCCCAAAAGTATAAGTTCCAGGAAATAGTCCATAAAGAACCAAGTGGTAAGAAGGGTTATTCCTGGCCACACGGTTTCATAGTTCATATTTTAGGGCATCTAACTGTGCCTGTGCAGACGGACATTCCCAAGAGAGGTGCATAGCAGTATCTTCTCTCACAGGTCACCAGGACAATGTATGTATCTGCACAGGTTCTGGGAGAGCATGGAGGTCCTGTACAGAAGACTCTCCGTACAGCCACGTCTATGTCTGCTAGTGAGCGTCCCGGAGGCCACATTCTCCCATACAACATTTGTTGTTGCAGCAAGAAGCCCTGGAATAGACTCATATTATCCTTAGCTTTAATGAGCTTGTTGCTGGTTGTTGGTTTCCACAAGTCTGGCCTAACTCCCTTAAGTTAGTACTCCTCACACATCAAGGGAAAACCAAGGAGTGTAGTAAGAGATGTCCCAGCCAATGACCCTCCAGAAGGCTAGGAGGAAAAAGTGAGACATGGAGATAGAGTCCTGTGGATACAGTTATAAACGAAGACGGCTCACAGCATGGCCGGGGTATCAGGAATCCCTTTACCAGTTTTGAGGGGCTCCTTGTACATAACTGCCTACTTTACATTTTGGAGCCCCAGATAAAGTCAAACACTGTCCTAGTGATGGCCCTTCAGACTGCGACCAGAGGGGGCCCAGTCTAGGCCGTGTACTGCAGAATGAGAAGAATCTTGATGTGCAGTAACAGTATCTTCCCTTCAATGGGAAGGTCTCCGAGACTCCACAGTCCAATTTTCTGTTTTACTGTCACCCGTCTTTCTTCCCAACAGCTGAGGGTCACGCCCTCTCCACCAACCAGACTGCCAAGATCTTAATGAAGCCAAGCTTCATAGTAAAGAGGAATGAAGGTGTGGATAACAGTTGTCACTGCCTGAAGAGCACCGCCTTTGAATTCCCGCACTTAATTGCTGTCACCAAATGCTAATCTCCGCAGAAGACGGGTGACATCATCCATGTACAGCAGGCACATGGCTTCTGGTCAACTGGGTCCGGATGTGATGAGTGCTCTAAACTCTGGATTGTCTGATGCATACAGCGAAGAGCTCTATACAACACAATAAAAGGGAAAAAGCCTTGTCTGACCCCAGACAGAAGTTGAAAGGGGTTAGTCTTCCAGCCATTCAACAGCACCAAGCTGTAGATATCAAACTACATCAGGTTAAGACATGAACAAAACCACTACAACATGTGAAGATCCACCGCACTACTAGCTACAGACTAGTGTTAGTGCACAATAAACAGACAACTCCACATTCTTTTTCACTTACTGCAATCAACATTATTCTACAGGTCAACTCAATTAAGACTAAGAGACAACACCTGTATGCAGCCTTTATAAGGACTTACTCCTACCCCTCTCTGCACAAAGTTGGAGATTTTATTTCTCGGCTGGTGCTTCAAAGCGTCGTTTTATTTGCCTGTTTATCGTCTTTGGCTTCACCCTTAACTTCGGTTTTGTTCAGCCCCCTAACCCATCCACTTCAACTTTGTCCCTCACTACTCATCCTCTCTGGACCAAGCAGCTAGGCTGGTCATGGTGTGTCTCTGACAGCTACCCTAACTGGTTCTCTCCTGGAAGCAACCAGCACTGTGACATTCTGCCTCTACATGACCCACACCGGGGTAGAGCTATGGGGTGATGCGTTACACCACTCAGTGATACGCAAAGCAGAGATTGGCATCCTGAAGCAAACAGTTCTTGCAGCTGATGCCGCTCAGCCAGCTCATTCACCTGACAGAATCACAGATTTTTGTCTGGGAACCTAATAGCTACACCCTTGCATTTTGATGACAAAACCGAAGGATCCAGATTCACTTGGCAGTTCAAACTACAGCATTGTTCTCCAAAGAGTGGATTGAAGTGGGACATGTCATCTCCCTGCTGACTGGCCAGGCTTTGACATGGACTACACCACTTCATGAGAAAAACAAAACATTGATGGGCAACAGCAAGGAGTTTTTGGCCACACAAAAGCTGGTATCCGACTCTCCAGATCCTACCACCACTGCTTTTGCAAAAAAACGTGTTACTCAGTTGCCCCATAATGCCAGACTATCTCAGCAGAGACCTACAAGCCGCTAACCATTTATTTTCAGAGAGGATTGGCGGATTAATTTAAACACAAGCTCACTTGCTGGTATCTTCCACCTCCCTGGTTGGACTCATCGGACACATGCATTCAAGATTGTCAGCTTCAGCGTAAAGCTGGCTGCATTCCTGTTATGTCACCAGCCATCAATGATCTGCAGAGAACAAGCTGAGCTCTTCAAGGAGCCAAAGCAGCTATGGAGAAGTACTGATCAATACTGGGGTCAGATAGACTTTGCACAAATTATGGTTCCACATCCGGACCAATCTTTACACATTGGTAAATGTATACATGCTTTTATCTACCAGAATCAGTTTTATTTAGTTCCCTATTTCTTCATTGCTAGAACATGTTGCACTTGTCATTGGCGATGTTAAGACAAATTCAATGGCTTGAAGTCATCTAGAAGACAGCAACACTCTCTATAATATTCTCCAGCTGTAAAGTTTGGACATTACCTTGCCAGGAACGGAGAAAACCCAATTATTCTCTGTCTGCAGAGAGGCCCAATATTCACACAAATGGAGAATAATTTTCTTTTGTGGTGTAAAATAACTCCAGGTACTAAACTTTATAAAACCAGGAACGAGTAGAAGTTTATTGGTTATAGGTGTAACATCTGTACTAGGAGAGGTGACCGTGAAAAAAAGATTTTACCCATCAGATTTAATAAAGTTTGAGAGCAGATGGTGCATAATATATGCTTGCCCAGGCTACGGCATTCACATTGTAGTCAAGCAAATCCTGAGCCCCCTAAAACTTGTCCCTCAGTCAGAAACAACCCTTTACTGAGACAGATGGACCAGATTATGATTAATAACAAATCTAATTGACTTGATGTTGGATGGCCCGGTTTTGGCCGTCGCTGGGGGTTGAATAACTAGAGACGATTCTCCGCTTTGAGAGCAGACGACCTTCTCTAAAGTCTCCTCAGGATATTGACATACTATGAATATCGTGGTCAACACCGTTGATTCTTTCATGTTCAGATAATATTACACAGCCATACATGCACAGAATCCTCTTGTGTGTCACTGAATAGCCAATGGATGGGCTCATCATCTTATGCAATTCAATATATTTTAGTATCCTCATCTGTGCTCTGTTATTTCCCTATAGTTCTCTTGATATTCTAAAAATACTCAAGTTGCTTATTTCTGTTATTTAATTTCAGCTCCCATTCGCAAGGTTAAAAATCAGTGACTGTGCAATCAAGCGCTCATTGTACTAAATGTTTTTTCCTTTCCTAATCGTATTTGAAGGGATTGATGCTGACTGGATTCCAGTAAAAGCATCAGCCAACTCGAGCTTCCACAATAAAAATGATGCATGCACAAGTCTGTTGGCAATGACTGCTAGGCACTTGTGGTTTGTGGTTATATTCTATATGCATAGCGCTACTAGATATACACAGCAAAGATTAAAAGGATTCCAGACCCTATATTTTTATTTTCCTTTGTATCTGTTCAATGTAGATATTAAGAGACGGCTATAAAAAAAAATATTATTGCAGTAGGACTTTATCTAGTTTCTGCAATGGTTCTCGTAAGGCTACCAAGCTCACCAGTACAGTTCCATCATTTACTTTCTCTTTCTCCAAAACTTGTATCTGCATCCACAACCCTTCTGTCAGTCTTATTGAGCATTTACAATCCACTCACAATGAAAAACGTGAGGTCTTGGAAGTAATTGTACTTTTCATTAGCAAAACATTAAAGTTGCAAACACAACCTGAAATCAATATCTCCCCCATAAAATAAGTCAGATTCATATCTCTACAAATGGGTATTGATATGGACCAAGGCCGGACCATTCTTAATTTTATTGTTTTGAAGGCGACACACGTCTTAATTGTTACCCAGTTTGGTTAAAAACAACCTACGGCCTGATTCATTAAGGATCTTAACTTGAGAAACTTCTTATTTCAGTCTCCTGGACAAAACCATGTTACAATGCAAGGGGTGCAAATTAGTTTTCTGTTTTGCACATAAGTTAAATACTGACTGTTTTTTAATGTAGCACACAAAATTCAACTTTAAATTTCAGTGTACAAATAAGCTATCAAGTATTTGTGTGCTACATGAAAAAACAGTCAGTATTTAACTTATGTGCAAAACAGAAAACTAATTTGCACCCCTCGCATTGTAACATGGTTTTGTACAGGAGACTGAAATAAGAAGTTTCTCAAGTTAAGATCCTTAATGAACCAGGCCCCTAATCTGTAAATGTGTGTACCTTAATTATACCTCTTCAGACATTTTGTACGGATGGAAGAATCTGAAAAATAGGCACCAACTGTTATTTTACGCTTGTGGTAAAAGATCTGTGTCTCAGAGTGCATCCATACAGAGCAATTTATCAGCACAATCTTGTTTATTAATAATCTGTACTACAGAAACATAGTAACGCCCCATGATTCCCAAACAGGACATATTTTTTGTTTAAAAAAACCCCCATAATAATGCTGGAAGCCTTTAAGAACTGTGACTGTCTATGTGCATCAGGGGCAGTTGCCAACCATGTATAATACCCCTTTTTAGCCCTCTAGCCGGACTCCTCTGTTTAGCCCCAGTCTCTACATAACACTCCTTACACCTGAGCTCCTGCGTGGTCAAGCCGCATGCAATTCTGCTGTCACCCTCTAGAGGCGCTGTGTCTCCCAGCTACGTGCAAAAGTGTCACGCCTTCTGATTGGTCGCCGCACCACCGGTACCGACACACAATGGCCGGCATGGAAAATCAATTGATAATGACTGTAAACCTCCTTCACCCCGTTATCCAGATTACTGTTATCCCCTTCACGACCCGGGACCGTTCCCCGTCTCTATCCGCAAGTTATTGTGCAGCAACGTATAAAGGAGAACCTGCTACTTCCCACGCAGGGAACAGACCAATCAGCAGCTGCTGTTCGGTGGTTGCTAGGCAGATTATGCTAATGCAGGCAAAGCCACCATCTCTGCAGCTACCATTCTGAGGTAAGAACGGGTTGTGAATTTCCATTAAAATGAAATAATGTGACGGCTGGAGAGGGGCGGCCGGGGCGCTGGGGGCTCGTACACACCCCGTGGTAGGTCGGGGTGGGGGTAAAACCCGGGGGCACCGTGTCGAGCAGGTTTCCGTTGCTGTAGGATTTCTCTTCGTCCCCGTCCGGTTCTGTGCTGTGGGTTGGAACGGGGGTTGTTGTCGTTTTAGTCCCACCCAAAATGGCGCTAGAGCTAGTTTTCCCCGGCTCCTGACCAGGACATGCGGGCCAGGGAGCGGCTGGGGACGTGTTATGGCCGCCAAGGATGTTACTGGGGCCGCCTGGCCGTCCGCTGGCGCCGACACATCTAGGCCTCTCGCCTGTGTGCGCCCCGCTGCACAGCGCTCTGTGGTACAGTCCATCCCCCGCCCCCTTGGAGCTGATGGGACGCCGCATCTTACCCGCACCGGCCGGGGGGAGCTGCGGGGATTCCCGGGGCTGAGGAGGGAGCCTCTGACTAGACGAGGCCGGTGTCGGTCTGTGGCCTGTGGAGAGTGTAGGTCAGGGGTGGTACATGGCGGGTGTCATTGTCATGGAGCGACATAAGGGGTGCTGGTCACCCCTAACTCGCCGCGTCCCCCCCCTCCAGGATGAGGCTGACCGAAGGCCGCTTTCCCGCCATTTTCATTCTTACTGTCATCAACCTGAGGGCAGCATCTCCCTGCTGGTGACCCAGTGACAGGGGGTGATGGGGCCCCGGGGGGTTACCTCAGGGTTTGGTCCAGAATAGGAGTATAATACCCGTAGTCATGTAATAAGTGTCAGCCCCCTCCCAGCATCTGGTCCAAACAAATAATACAGTGTTACCCCCCTTCTAGTCCAGTATAGTGTATAGTACTATAAGAAGGGGATCCAAGTGCTGGTCCTGGGTTATTGAATAGTAATATAGGCTGAGGGGATACCATTCATAAAGTGCTGACATACTCCAGGAACAAATATACAATTGTGAAAATTAAATTAAATAAGACTAGATATTGCCATACAGGAATAATGTAAGAGCGGGGGGGTTAGTGCTGGTCCTTACTGAGCAGTAGTAGAAGACCAGAGGTTGTTCCTACTAATCATTAAATAATATTTATATAGCACCAGCCTTCTAGAACAATCTTATAACGTGGGACAAAACATAATATAATAAGACTTTGTATTATAATGCAGACAAAGCAGTACGAGGACACTGCTCATAACCACATGTGGTAAATGGCTACTTTCCTGTGGACTATAACCTTAGGTGCTACCAATGACATTGGTGCCACCAAATTGCAATGGGGAACGTGGTTATTGGGGTCACACAACAATGTTGGTCAGAGGGTTGTTTGAATATAGAAAGAGAATGTGAGTTTTGAGGGGTAGTAATCTGTAATACCACGTTCACACTGACCTAAATACCCGGGATATCACCCGGACGAGCCCCAGGGAGCTGCCAGTGTCAACGGTGCCACCCGGGTTTTTTAAGCCAGGTTATGCAGAAAGAAGCAGATTTAAATGACCTTGTGTTTGTCAGCCATTCATAGCTCCTCTTGTGATGACTCGCACTTAGTGCCAGGGCAGACGCGGGTTCAGTATGAACTGGGTCGACCTGGGAATTTCACGGATCCAAGGTGCAGTGTGAACGAGGTCTGATGAGCTGGGATGCTCTATGACACGGCAATATCCCGGCTTCAAAAACCCGGGATATTGACGGATTTGTAGTGTGACCGTAGTATTCGAATAGCCGGCCGTGAATCCCAAACTTTCTCAGTTCGAGGCAGCCTTAGGGTCTCCATCATTTTTTCAGGCACCCCTAAGCCAAAATGGTTACCAAGTAGTCCCCCGCTTTGCTTACCATTGGCCCTGGCCGCGGCACCCCTGTGAGATCGCCACGGCACCCCAGGGAGCCGCGGCCACAGTTTGGGAACTACTGGCCTAGGGAAATTAAAAGCTTCTGAGGTCATGCCATGTGCAATTCTCCTGTCGCCCTCTAGGGGCGCTGCATCTCCCAGCTACGTGCGGAAGTGTCACGCTTTCTGATTGATAGCCGCAAAGCAAAGGGAATTGCAAAATCAATGCGGGAGATTGAGTGCATGAACATGTCTTATATGCGCGTATTGTGGTAATGTTTCTTACACGTATGTAAAAGGATTTGGCTGCAGCTTGAACGTGGGTAACTAAGGGCAGTTCTGAGTCAAGGACCACAGCTAGTCAGTGAGCTTGAATGGTAGGATTTATTGTTGTATTGTCAATAGAAATGTCAGGTAGGTAATTTATTGACTGGTGGGAATATTATTCGCTCCGTTTTTGAAAGGTATAGGTGGTGAGAGGACATCTGATATGAAACGTCAGAAAGACAATTAGTAATACTGTCTAACACTGATGGCAAGAGTCCCGGAAATGATGGATATGTTTGGGTTTCATCCGTATAGTGGAAGACTGTATGATAGAAAAGATCAGGAGGCCTAGAACTGAGCCTTGTGGTCCTACTGATCGAGGAAGCGGAGAAGAGGTGGATCCAGATAAAGGACACTGAGAGATGTTTGATATGAAGGATGAGAATCAGGATAGGACAGTGTCCTGAAGACATAGGGAATGTAGTATTTGTATGAGAAGAACTATGAGTGCTGATCAGGTTTATTGAACTGTAACATAAGAGTAGGGGATATGACTTATTACTGGTCTTGGGTTATTCAATCGTCATATTAGATTATGGAGTTAATGTTATTGAAAAATGCAGTGCCAGGTGGTTTTAAGGTTCATGTTATTTAACTTTAATATCATGCAGGTGTCTTCTATGATTTCATGTTATTGCACAATATCAGGGCTCCTAGGACTAATACCATCACTGGTGGCAGTTTCAGCAGGAAACTGCAGCGTTGGCTCCTGCTTTCCAGGTAGCTTAGAACCCTGCGGTGCTCTTTAGGTGTCTGCGGAGAGTTGTATCTCATGGCTTATCCGTGTTTTTATGATGTTGCTTTATTTCTACTACTTAATGGTTGGACCTAAACATGATATCGCTTCACATTCTGCGCCTCTGATTTCATAGTATATTGGAATGGACAAGATTTCTTCCCAGCAAACGGGAAACGCAGAGCACCCGCCATTATGAAACACTAACTTCTAATAGGGCATTAATCCAGAGAGCTGTCCATTTGCCGGTATACAGTCAGGAAGGTCGTTACAATTATATGAATTGCTGCAAGTGCTTTCTCTTTTACAAAGCTGATTTGCCCGTATATTTTGCAGTCATTAATTTGAGGTAGTACTCGGTCTTTATACTACATAACCTTTTATCTCAAAGCATGTTTTCACACATGAACTTGGAGATGAACTACGTTGCTCCTGAAACATAGTTTGTTGTTTTAATTCCCAATGTTGTGCACCGAGTATAAAATGGAGAGAATGGAGTTTGTCTGCACTAAGCCCCAGTTAAGCCTTTAGCTATTGCTTAAATTCATTACATCTTCTCTGTGTAAGATTCCACTGAGAGAAAATGCTTTAGTACAAAGCGTTTCGCTGAGAGATGCCACATGTTAGCAACTGAATCCACTAATAATACAGAACCTTGGCGTAATACCCAGTTGGCCTTTATGTCTTTGCTCAACAAATTTCTTGTTTCACTAGTCTACAATACCCTGTTCTCATGTGTATATACAAACCTGCTGCATCAGCTCAGAATTTTGAGGCTTTTCTTCACCTGTTGACTGAGTGAAAGTATTTGCAGGTTTTTCTTCACATTAGGTATAGCAAGGCTATATACACCACGTGCGGTTATGCATTTTTTTTTAGGTGAGTCTGACTAGAACAATGTAACTTCTTTTTTTGTCACAAACAGCTATAAGCACTTCTTAGTTGAGTTTGTATTGAGTTCCCACTGAGAAGACATTTTTCAAAAATGTTCTCTAGTGCTAGTTAAACACACAAATATATACAATCCTATTTGGTATAATGTTTTGGTCTTTTTATTGTGTCGCTGTGCAAAGTATGCACATGGAAGCGTTTGTATCTGCTTCTTCCCGGGGGGGGGGGGGGGAGAGAGCCAGTCAGTCATAGAGCTCCTTGTGACAGAAGGTGGGGGCCAGGCCTGCTGAGAAGGGTGGAGTTCTAAATCCTCTACTTGCTATTACATGTCATGTGCCTGTGTTTGCCATGGTAATCGCAAGACCGCACTTAAACTAAATTGTTAATAGCATGATGGCAGAACGAGACAAAATTATGTGTTGTCTTACAGGTAACCATATTGACTTATGTTTAAGAAATGCACCTCATTAATATGGTGGATTGCACCTTAACGCCAGTATGTACATGTATCCATTGTAATTTTTGCGGCTAATCCTGATGTTTCACCTCTGCATGCACTGCAGCGTTACAACTTGGTGCATTTTTCCCACATTAAGGAGCGCCTGTTGCGTACACACAAATAAGTCATGTAAATGCAGCCCAGAAACTTTGTGCTTCCGTGATGACAGGATCTAGTATTTGATTTGGGGGTATTCACAAAATAGCTGCCTCCTTTATGTGCAAGCAATGAGCACTTTAACATGCAACCGGAAGACTAGCTGTTTAATCCTGTTACAAATATGCGCCAGACTTCTGTATAATGCAGATTAAATTGGACAGTAACTCTCCATGTATAATCGTCCAAATCTGGTGCCATGGAAATCAATATGTTGTATTGGTAATTTTATTTTCAAAAACATGTCATCATGTCCTTGACGTGTGTTCCAGCATTTACAGTGATGATAGAAGCTTAACTCGTCCTTTCAGTATTTGGTGTTTATTAATATACGTGAAAATGTGCAAGTAACTCAACCAGTTGCCCAATTAGTCTAATTTGTGTTGGATTGATCTTTATGAATTGCTTACTGTAGGTGAGTGCAGTGTGGTTAGGTGGGAAACCACCTCTGGTTACCCTTTAGCCCCAGTCGATCATAGCAGATGCTAAGCACAAAGCAGGGTTATTGCATCTAACCTCCGTCCTTTTCCTGACCAATAAGAAGCGCCTGGAGAGCTGAAGTGCAGCTGGTGCTGGAGGACTCTGCTCGGCCTGTGCTACTTGCATGCCAAGCGGAACAGGCATAGCTGTGCCTCCAGTACCAGCCTTCTTCCTGTACCTATGCCCTCTGCTCAGGAAAGCTGACAAAGAAGGTAGATGGTGCTGCCCACATTCGGTGCTCTACAGAGTGGACCTTCTTTTTAGGGATGGGGGGGGGGGGGGTCTGAGCATTTTACTGAACAATACAGATTACTAATCTGTAATCTTTTCAGTAAATTAAACCTTAATGACAGGTTCCCTTTAACAGTGTGTAATAGTATCCAAACATTATGTACATGGCCTGCTATTGCTTGTTATTCATTCCGATCCAACCTTTAGTCCGTGTAGTACATCATTGGGATTGCTTTGGAATGCAGAGGAGCGCCTGCTCGGTATGCACAAAGTGTGCATTTATTTTGAGAACCCCCTGACCACTAACCCAGCAGCATCCTTGGTAGTGTGACAGCTAGCAGTACTCCCGTAATGATCAGCTGCGCAAACACAATTATTGTTCGCTAGTGGTCAGGTACAGACTTCTGGAGACAAATTTATGTAGCAAGATGGTTTAATGTACACAAGTATTTACCATCTCCAGACAGTTGGACGCGTTTCACTCTGGAAACAAAGCCCCACATTTAGTGGCCTTTATGCAGAGATATTATTAGTCACTTTATATTGTACTGAAAACCACATTAATTATAAATAATATGAAGTTTGCACTTATCCCAAGTTCTTAGAGCAGTTAATACATCACCACAGACATTCTTGTACAGATGAAAGCAAACTATGAAGATTGGACTGATCACGGCAAACCACAAGAAAAGTTTATAATAAGATATTTGTATTACGATAGAGGCATCTCGTATATGTGCTGTAGGACAGATAAAATGCCAGAATTCTTCCACTTTTTCTCACACTTAAATTCTTTTCTGTCCTTCCCTTTCTTATAAATAACACTAATCTTACAAGTCACGTCTGTTTTTTCCGGTCACACACGTCTTACAAATACCAGCTGAGTGTAGTGCCAGCATGTCTGCAGCATTCACGTGATGTAATTGCAGCCATGATTTTATGGGGGAGATTTAATTCAACGGTCATCTCTGCTCCCTTTTCTGCGCCCATCTTTGGGAGCAAGGAAAAATGCAGTTTTCAGCCTGGATATCGCCTCGCAATGACTGTGGACTGTTCCAATGGCACATTGCGTTGGAAGTGAATCTCCCCCGTGTGTCTAGAATTACATCTCAAATCTCTTAACCCTTGTATAATGTAAGTAATTAGATCAGGACAAAGCATAATGAAACAATAGGTAACCTAGTGCTGTGCGCTAATTGTGCGTCCTGCATTTTCAGCAGACTCTAAGAGAACCTTCCGCTGATTTCTGTAGCGTGGTGGAGTGGTGCAATGTGACAGACGGGCCGCTGGCTCATACCTAACAACTCTCCTGGGAGAGTAGGACATTCTCACCCATCTGCCCACTAGTGAAGTGAGCAGCGTTTGGATCCTACATGACATGATTCTAAGGGAATTGTCATTTTGCCCTCCCCTTAGCCAGTAAAATTATGTATTTGCGTTATTGCATTGCAGGGGCGGGGCCAAAACGACGCAATTTGCCGAGTCCTGCCCCCACACTCGCACTTATCTCCTGAGGCTAACTTTTAAAAGTTGCCATGCTGTGTGCTTTGCAGTAGACCTAAAGGAACTAATAAAAAGATGAGTTTTCAGAGAGTGTTGTAAGATGTGAAGGAGGTGGGAGAGTCTGATTGGGCGTGGTAAGGAATTCCATAAGTGGGAGCAGCATGGGAGAAGTCTTGTAGGCGGGAGTGAGAGGTGGTTACCAGAGACTAGACAAGGTGCAGGTCAGAGGTAGATCTAAGAGGGCGGGAGGGAGAGTATTTTGATATGAGATTTGAGATGTATGCAGGGGGGGTGGTGTTGTGGGCTTTGTAGGTAAGGGTGAGTAATTTGAGTTGGATTCTGGAGGACACAGGGAGCCAGTGTAGAGAACTGATAAGTGAGCGGAGAGAGGAAGATCCGTCTTGTAACATTGAAGATGCATTGAAAGGGGGGTAGATGATGAGGGGAATGGCAGGAGGTGGTGGAGAGTGAAAGTGTGTATACGGGAAATGTTTTGACGGTGGAGGTGACAGGACTGAGAGACAGACTGGATGTGATGGTGTCGGAGCCTATGAAAGGTCTGTGGGGTGCATGTAACCCTGAGGCGTCAGTGGGACAGCCCTGCCCCGAACAAAACCTTCTTATCTTTTGTTGTTGTTAATATGATAAGACTATTTTCATGTGTGTAAGACGGCTACTCCCGGTTCACTTGTACAGGGCCTGCGCTTCCTCCACTTCCGTTTCGGAGGGATGATTATTGTGGCACCTTCTGCTGAAGTTTTCTTCTATAATTACAAGGCATATTAAATGCCATGAAATGAACTGCAGAGTGTAGCAGTCTCTGTGACCTGTGCACGTAACTGCCCAGTGGCAAAGTGATTTTCAATATCACAAGTGTTTGCTGCATAAATTGCTTGGCTCTTTTGAAGTAGAAAATCTCCAACAGGACAATCGTCTGGGGAGAAAACATCGGGAACGGGTTGTTAGAATATTTTTTTCTTGTGCCATCTTGTGGTAAAAGATGTCTCTTCAGTATAAAAGCCAGGCTTGTGTTTAATACACTTCTATTGAAATGTTTTATTAATCTGGTGCTGTGACACATTCTGTACAACATTCCAGGTCCCCATCAGCTCAAATACACATTGTATGACATACCTAAGGAATATGGGGCTGATATATACCGTTACCCCCATACTGTATCTATGTATCCAGTGTCAATGTGCCTTAATGTCTCTGACATTTATTTACTGGTACTGACAGCAAGAAAAGGACGAGCAGAACTGCGGGTTAATCTACAGGGATTGTTTTTAAAAGTCTAACACTAAATATTCAGCCTTAGTAAAAGCCTAATTACGGTGTAATATTATTAAGACACATTGTATTGTTGAGTAAGTCCACTATAAACAGTCCCTCCCTCTGTGTGTAATAAATACATTGGGCATTATTTAAATCACATTTCCCTACTCTTTGGACCAAGGGCCAAGTGACGTCCTGATTGGATCATTACTGGACTATTAGGAGGATTCTCTGAGTCCTACATGCTGTACAAAGCTCCTTCACATCTGACATTGACCACCTATACCTCTCATCGCACGTGTAACTGGTCCGCCGGGGACCGGCTGTCCCAAGTGACCAATAGGAATCTGGGTTTTGTTATTATGGAAGTGTTGTGTAGCTGCCATGATGACCGTTGACGTAAAAGGACTGTCCCCACATGGCAGTGATGGGTTGTTAGCCTCTCGCTGTCCTCTACAGATTTAACAAACATTTAATGTCTCCACTGCAGAGATTCAGCCGTTTCATCATATCCAGGGTGTCAGTAGATGAATGGGCGAGAGTCATGATGATGATTTATGGTGTGTGAGGAAAAAGAGGGACTCTGCCATGGGAACAGAGGGAAGATAAAACAAGGACGTCACTGTATTTGTTGGGCAATGAATCAGTGGATGAGCCAGGAGCAGCCTGTTCTATACAGAAAATAGCACAGGGCTGATCTGTGGAATAAAGGAGATATTTAGACGTATACCCATAGGAACAGGTACAGACGCCTCACCTGTAGGTGAAATAATTATCTGTCCTTCGTGTCATGTGGTGGGCTGGGGGCAGTGGTGACGGTCGCTGATCAGACTGTACGGTGTGTTGATGGGTTCTCTGTTACTGACTCTCCCCTGCAAATCCTAATATTGGAAGGAGCAGCATACGGAGATATGGGCTCCACCTGCGTTCTTTGTAGGACATACTTTACATCTTCTCTGGCTGAACAACATAAAAACACTGGTGAAATTAAAGTCTTTATTAGCTGTGCATTAAAAAAAGCCTATTCTATATTGCTCATATACTAAAAAAGCCCAAATAGTTTTACGTTTGCAATGTGTCCATAGAATTGTTGTAAGAGGCCGGTGGTAATAGCACCTAGCTGTGTGGTTAATAGTATAGTACCCAGCCGGTGGTGGGGTGTTCTTCTTACCCCCAGGTATATTGTGCTCTTCGGACATAAAGTTTAGTGACAAGTAACATTTCAGTGAACACTTTGAGCCAGATGACCACTGTCCGGTGGGAGTTCTCTTTCTCACCTTGGCTACAATATGACTCTGCCGGCTGTCCCTCCTACTAGAAGCCACGTACAGCTGCCACCACTTTTTTACTTGGGTATTTGATTTATTTCAGTGACCCAAATCCACAGCTATAATGAGCAGTATCGTTGGACATTCAGTGCCTCTCCATAAGGACAAGTTTATTGCCCCCACCCATCCTTAAGCTGCTCCAGGTTTAGGGTACCTGTCCCGTGGCGTGGATGTGCCTACATCACCTAATGTACACGCCAGCAGCCAGTGTCTGCACACAGCGGCAAGTGTCCTCTGTGTATATTACCTGGTACAGAACTGTACAAGCTGCCATTGATGAGCAGCAGAGAGACCTCTGCCTAGTGATTCCCGTTCTGTATCTCCTCCTCCCCTCTCTACATAACATCCTTACTGTGGGCACTGCCATCGTGTATCTGTACAATGTAGGAAGCTGCAGGATCACTGTAGAGAATCCATCACCCGGGTAATGGCTGAGCAGTTTTATTCTCTTCCCATCAGATAATGGATTAGTGAGGCAGGTGCAAGTGACACTTACTGCGTGGGAGGCTCCTACGGGAATTGGCTGATCTACACTTGTCTGATTATTGCTGCTGTCCCTGGTACTCTCCCAGCTTACTGCTGGAGCAGTGATGTATATCACAGGGAGCCTAGTATAACCACCTTACAGCAGTGATGTATATCACAGGGAGCCTAGTATAACCACCTTACAGCAGTGATGTGTATCACAGGGGACGTAGTATAACCACCTTACAGCAGTGATGTGTATCACACAGGGAGCCTAGTATAACCACCTTACAGCAGTGATGTGTATCACACAGGGAGCGTAGTATAACCACCTTACAGCAGTGATGTGTATCACACAGGGAGCGTAGTATAACCACCTTACAGCAGTGATGTGTATCACAGGGGACGTAGTATAACCACCTTACAGCAGTGATGTGTATCACACAGGGAGCCTAGTATAACCACCTTACAGCAGTGATGTATATCACACAGGGAGCGTAGTATAACCACCTTACAGCAGTGATGTATATCACACAGGGAGCCTAGTATAACCACCTTACAGCAGTGATGTGTATCACACAGGGAGCGTAGTATAACCACCTTACAGCAGTGATGTATATCACACAGGGAGCCTAGTATAACCACCTTACAGCAGTGATGTGTATCACACAGGGAGCCTAGTATAACCACCTTACAGCAGTGATGTGTATCACACAGGGAGCCTAGTATAACCACCTTACAGCAGTGATGTGTATTACACAGGGAGCCTAGTATAACCACCTTACAGCAGTGATGTGTATCACACAGGGAGCCTAGTATAACCACCTTACAGCAGTGCAGCAGATCCCAGCATTGTCTTAGAGGCAGCTATGCTGATTGTGTCTAGTACAGGAATACACATGTATGAGAGATATTATGTTATTGCTCTATGCCGGCCTTAGGGGGTTGTAACTGCTACAATTTCCCCTGTCTCATAGTTCTGGCTCTCTAGACTCCTCACACTATATAGATCACCCTCTCCTTCCACACCCCCAAATCACTCCATTGTGGCAGGATCATTGCACATGAATAAGATTGCCAGGAGCGCTTTGGTAGCGGATCAGGGGATTATGGGTACAGACACAAGACAATGGCAGTCTTCTGCATGGGTGGCTTTGTCAGCAGCCTGTTGGAATTCTTATACATTGGTCTTTACCTAGTTACATTAGACTGCACAAAGGGAAAATGTAAAATATATGGTTAGTTTACCTATTAAATGCATAGAGTTACTAGTCTATTCCCTACTCTCCCAAGTATTCCACAAGGACATGTATTAAGGATTTAATTACAGTGTTTCTCCACCTTGTGATCTGGATAAGGATGGTACTTGCCTGCATCTTGGTGTGTACTATGTACTACCTTACACAATAACATTCCAGTACATGCCAGTTACCACGATGGAATGATGTGGTGTGTTAACGCTAAACAAGTTCCAGTTTTAGAATGGAGCAATTGGTTAGTTACACCTGGAGTTTTCTTAATTTACTGTTACCTATTCATACAGTAAGTAAAATATATTGGAAATAAACTGAAATCTAACTGCACAATCCCAGCTTGGTTAGTGTACTCCCTGTCACTCTGAGCCTCTTGGGACTGTCCCAATTTTCATTAGACAATCTGAAGATATCTTGGGAAGAAGAAGTTGTGGCCCAACACTCACCTCCCGATATTTGTGAATCTGGCATTAGGACAGGGGGTGTGGCCTAATTTGTCCCATTTCTTTAAAGGAGTTTTGGTTTAGTTGTCTGACTTTGTATATCTACAAGACTTCATATACTTAAAGATTACCTGCCTTAACACAGCGGAGGCAGCCATTGCTGAAAGAATATCAATTGGATTGCAGCTGATCAGTTCTCTAGGACAGTTGGTATAGTGGCCGCATACAGCCCTCCAGACATGTCTGACACTGCAATAGGTAGCAGGTTAGTGTGTGATTGGATGGTGATGTCACAGCGCAGTCACACAGTCTATGTAGCAGGTTAGTGTGTGATTGGATGGTGATGTCACAGCGCAGTCACACAGTCTATGTAGCTGGTTAGTGTGTGATTGGATGGTGATGTCACACAGGGTGCGCAGTCACACAGTCTATGTAGCAGGTTAATGTGTGATTGGATGGTGATGTCACAGCGCAGTCACACAGTCTATGTAGCAGGTTAGTGTGTGATTGGATGGTGATGTCACACAGTGAGTGCAGTCACACAGTCTATGTAGCAGGTTAGTGTGTGATTGGATGGTGATGTCACAGCGCAGTCACACAGTCTATGTAGCAGGTTAGTGTGTGATTGGATGGTGATGTCACACAGTGAGCGCAGTCACACAGTCTATGTAGTAGGTTAATGTGTGATTGGATGGTGATGTCACAGCGCAGTCACACAGTCTATGTAGCAGGTTAGTGTGTGATTGGATGGTGATGTCACAGCGCAGTCACACAGTCTATGTAGCAGGTTAGTGTGTGATTGGATGGTGATGTCACAGCGCAGTCACACAGTCTATGTTACAGGTTATTGTGTGATTGGATGGTGATGTCACAGCGCAGTCACACAGTCTATGTAGCAGGTTAGTGTGTGATTGGATGGTGATGTCACAGCGCAGTCACACAGTCTATGTAGCAGGTTAGTGTGTGATTGGATGGTGATGTCACAGCGCAGTCACACAGTCTATGAAGCAGGTTAGTGTGTGATTGGATGCTGATGTCACACAGTGAGCGCAGTCACACAGTCTATGTAGCAGGTTAGTGTGTGATTGGATGGTGATGTCACAGCGCAGTCACACAGTCTATGTTACAGGTTATTGTGTGATTGGATGGTTATGTTCTGAGGCTACAATAAGTAAATAGGCAGGAATGTGTAACCCCCCATCTCTGCGTTCTCCTTACCCTTATCTGGTCTGCTATTGCCCTCAATATACTGATATAGTCTATATCCGAGATGTCTGTAACGGTGCCCTTATATAACCATCCTGTCTGGTTTCCATGCTCCTGGCACATTACTAATTGTCCTCTGTGTTATCTTGCAGCCATGTTGCCCAGGTGCTCCATCCTGTGTCTGAGCAGAGACACAGTGGACAGATGAGACCTTCCTACTAAGCTGCTGCGATCGCTAGCTCCAAGCCTCATACAGGATGGACTCTAAGCAGGACAGTCCGCACGTGTGGTCTCCTGCGGGGGATCAGCAGCCCGGCACAGCCCAGGTGACCATCCGCTTTGTTAGCGGACCAACATTTTACCAGCAGTTAAAAAGATCCGTACATAATATTGTCAGTTACATCTTTGCTCTTATTTTTGTTTGAAATAAGTATTTCCAATTTACTGATTGTGCTTTATTTTTCTTTTTGATAAGAATCTATCAGTCTGGTGTAGTCACAGGGATGTTATGTCAGCCCAACACTCAGTAAACCCTGTCTACAGACCCTGTAAAATCTTCTGTTCCCGGCTGCAGGTGCATTTTGTTCCAGATGGCGGCACCGTGGCACAGATCGTGTATAGCGACAACCAGGATCGCCCCTCGCAGCAGGTGGTGTACACAGCGGATGCCTCCTCATTCACATCAGTGGACGCCTCTGAGCACACCCTGGTGTATATACACCCTGTGGATGGGTCACAGGTATGGCGTGAGTGGTGGAGGGTTGATGGGAATACAGTGTGGCCAGTCTACACAGGTTTATTCTGTAAGAAGTGTGTTTATTTTAATGCTATAACAATATGCCTGTGTGCACATATAAACATATTGGTGGTTTGTGGTCTCCTCTAGGCTCTCTTCACAGACCAGTCCCAGGTTGCCTATGTTCAGCAAGATGCCACCACCCAACAGGTAAAGAGCCTTTATTTAGTGTGTTTAACACTGAGACTGTAGATGATGCCTATAATGTTGTCTCTGTGGCACCCACGCTTCTATCAGTCTGTATTGCACTATATGAAAGCTAATTGCTGATTGGTTGCTATGGGTCTCTGGACTATGCACGTTTACTCCGCTGTTCTATGAATGTTACATCCGCTCTTGTATCATAGGTAACGGTATTGCTGCCCGCATCCCAGAGTATGAATGCTGCCAACCTGGCCGTGCTTAGCAGTGTCCCCGAGTCTGGCCAGGCCATGTCATTAGAGCCAGTGTCACAGGTGAGCAGAATAACCTGTAGTAACGTGGAGTCTTGGACTATGATGATGTTGTTACATTGGTCCTTATACTGGACCCTCTACTTTCCTATAACCTCCTTCTGATGCTGATAGCAGCCACCCATTGTCTCAGGCTGGTTTTGCTGAACATGTCCTTTGTGTATTGCTGAAAGATTTACAGAGTGGAAGGTGTGACGGGGGAATGGATGACGGTTGTCCCCTGGGGGAACCAGCAGCTCTTTACTAATTAACGCTTTTTCCTCTCATCCCACGCTCGGCTCGGAGTCTGAGCAGGAGCCCGCACCTGTCTCTCGCTGTCTGTCTGTCCCGCAGTGTCTCTGTCTCTCCCCCTCTCTCTCTTTTGGGCAAACAAGACTAGAACAAAACATAGGTTTCCTACACGGCATCAGCTGCTCTGAGTCGCCCCTTATGCTAACTACGCCAATTAAGTCTGCAATCTAACGTCTATTCTCTTATTAAGAGGGCTGTATTATTAGGTGTAAGGTTCAATCAAAAGCTAATAATAAAGCGTAATGTGTGAAATACAGCATAGATCCTATTCAGCCTATAATTAGGGTTTATATATGGGATAATATACCCCCTGCTGTATATTAGTCACAGCCAGCGGCCACGTGCCTTCTATGGTCATGGAAGTTGGAGGTGATTTGTAACATCTGTAATAATGTATAGTCTGGTGCGTTATTCCTTATAATACACAAGTTTCCTAGCCGACAATGAAGCTTACTGTGTGTACAGGTATTTATGTGATATGTGGCATGTTTGATGCTAGCTCTGTCTGCTTCTTGTAATAATTGTGTCTAATCTTCTCATCGTTGACTTATTCAGGCATCGTTATCTGCCCATGAGAGGGGCTTACCTCCTGTGGAGGGCACAGCAGACATGCACACTCTGCAGGGCACAAATGCTCATTCTCAGGTCAAGATCGATGAAGACGACGATGATGATGATGACGAGGATGAGGACGAAGATGACGAGGAGGAGGAGGAAGACGACGACGGGGAGGATTCTGATGGAGATGAATGGGATCCAGATCCACCGCGGCCTTTTGATCCTAATGACCTGTGTGAGTGATCTAAGGCATAATTGTGTATTCAAGTTTAATAGGGAGAACCTGGTGTAGTGCCAGCAGATCTGTAGTTTATAAAGGACACTTTACATTTAAACTACAATTGTCTTGAGTTTACTATACTGTTCAGGATTGTGTGTTCTAGTTAGAAATAAAGGTAGTTACTGTAATATGGAAGTGTGCATTGTGACGTGGTGGATTGGTATCACTCCTGCAGTCTCTTCAGATACTAGCGCCTCTGCTTCAGCTCTGTACAGGATGATATGTCGTCTGAGTCCAGCTCGCTCTGCTGACTTCTGCGTAGCAATGTGTAGTAACAAAACTGGCACCAGGAGTGAGGGCCGGTGGGGGCGAGTCTTGTTTTACCATGTACTCCCCACAGGCTACATAGGTGGCCAAACCCTTTATTGGAGATGTTGTCTCCTTTTGGTGCCTGTTGTTGTTATACGGGCTCTGCTTGTGCATTCTAATGGGATCACACATCAGCTCAGATCAGACATGCAGGCGGGGCGCGTTTGGGGTGACGGACATGCAGGCGGCGGGGTGACGGGCAGTTGGCATGTTGGGGGTGATTCACTACTTGGGCAACATTATTTGTGAATGCAGTTACCCTTTAAGTTCGTTCCAGAGTGGACAAATGAGTTGGGACATTTGAGTGATTAACACGGACTGATTCATGTGCACACAGTCTGTACCCTACTGTCCGCCTGTGTTTGTGATGCTGTTTTGTCTTTTTATTTTGCAGGGTGTGAAGAATGCAATAATGCTCACCCCTCGGTGTGCCCTAAACATGGAGCCCTCCACCCAATCCCAAACCGTCCTGTTTTAACCCGAGCTCGAGCCAGTTTGCCCTTAGTCTTGTATATCGATCGGTTCCTGGGCGGAGTTTTCTCCAAGCGCCGTATTCCCAAGCGCACACAGTTTGGGCCTTTGGAAGGACCTCTAGTTAAAAAGTCTGAGCTGAAGGATTGTTACATTCATTTGAAGGTTGGTGAGAACATGCTGGAGCGGAGGGAAGAACGGGAACATTTAGAGTTACCTAGGGGGGGAAATATCAGCAAAGTGGCTGGACACTTAGTATCTTGGTAACATGAGGGAGAGACGACCGTGGAAGGAACAGTTATTGTTTGAGGAAGGAGAGTAGTGACTTATGGGAATGAGGTCTGGACTGTGGTGAGAATGGAGGAGCGGAATCTGCTGAATTTGGACAATAACTTTGCGGGAGAAAAACCAGTGGATGGTGACTTTTAAGCGGGGCAGGGTGGAGGTGACTTGTAAGGGGGGCATGGTGACGGTGACTTGTAAGGGGGACGGTGACTTGTAAGGGGGGCAGGGTGACGGTGACTTGTAAGGGGGACGGTGACTTTGTATATGACAGTATTTTTGTTTTCTTTCTAGATGCTGCTGAATAGTTCCCTAGAAGCCCAGGACAGCTTTCAGGAAGATCTGTGGTTTGATCTATCGGAGGAGAGTCTTTGTAACTGGATGATGTTTGTACGTCCGGCCCAGAATCACTTGGAGCAGAACTTGGTGGCCTATCAGTACGGCCATCACATCTACTTCACCACCATAAAGAACATCGAGCCCAAACAGGAGCTGAGGGTGCGAAACCTCACGTTTAATAATTATTGACCTGGACGGATGGGAAATGTGGGGGGAGGGCAGGAAAAGACGGGGGGACATTGAGTTACTTATTTCATTTGTTCCACCTGTTTTGGGTCAATATTTCACAACAAATGCAAATCCTAATGAATAAAGTATCTGGTGGCCGTGAAGTGGGGTGTAGCATTGGGATCATAGGTCCATCTTGGAGATGTAGCCGGAATCAGTAATACGTTTCTTGTCTGTAGGTTTGGTACGCTGCTTCCTACGCAGAATTTGTCAATCAAAAGATCCATGATATCTCACTGGAGGAACGTAAGGGTAAGAGCCGCTGTTACTAATAACTATCCTTGTCTTTAGATGAAACCTTGTAACTATCCCATGATTAGAAGGTTCTAGAAGTGATTCCCTATTTGTTTTTTCTTTCACACAATACGTTGCTTCCTGCACCATTTCTGTATTCAGTGCCCTCTTTATTACGGACATCTGTCTAATAGTTGTGGTTACCGATTAGCTGACACCAATATATATAATATATCATTTATTTATACTCTGCAACCACCGGCCAGCATTGTTGGCAGCCCCCTTCTATCCTTTATCCTGCCCATTCTCCTCCTTAACTGCCAGCATTGGCATAAGCTGCCCACTCGGTGTATTCCCTGTAACATTGGGCATTGTCCTTCCACAATGTAGTGCTGAGGGAGCAGGAGAAGAACTGGCCGTGTTATGAGTGTAACCGTCGCTTCATGAGCTCAGAACAGTTGCAGCAGCATTTAAACTCCCACGATGAGAAACTGGACTTCTTCAGCAGGTAACCTGGGACCTTACTCTGCACTGTGAGGCTGGTACAGGCGTGTTCTGTGACCATCACGTGTGTCTGTATGTCAGCACAGCATTGCAAGAAAAGATTCAAATGAATTTGTTGTGTAAATAACTTCCGCTGGTGTGAGGAGACATTCTGTGGTTATAATGTACCTGGCGCTCATACATGTACCGACCACCATGTTGTAACCATCATTCTGTGTCTTATTACACTTCATTGGTACCAGGAACAAGGGAAGAGGCCGCGGGAGAACAAGAAGGAAATTTGGACCCGGACGGAGACCGGGGAGACCTCCGAAATTTATGCGCTTGGATATCACTGTGGATAACCGGGATAAATGCGGTCTTGGAAGTCAGGTGAGTGAACTGTGCGGTACATTAAATGTCTGCACACACTGCCTCGTTCTTTATATATATATATATATATATATATATATATATATATATATATATAGTTAATGTATGTATTATATTATGCACTTCAGTCACCTGTGCCCGATTACCCTGTACTTAGATGTCACCGGAAGCAGATATGTTTTGGGTTATTTTTTTTTATTTTTGGGTCCCTGTTCTTATTAATATGGACTCTGCTTTCTGGGTGAGTGATATATTACATTAGTCAGTACATTAACTCTTTTATGGAAATTACTGTAGTACTACTTACCTTTCACTATTTTATTATAAACTTCTTTTTTGGCATGTACAGTGAAACATGAATATAGTTAGTTCATTAGATATTGTGGTGTATCTATACAATATATAGGGCTGTATTATGACCTGTGATGGTCTCTCTGGCTGCACGGAGAGGATCTTATAGACAGTGTTTATATGGTTATAATCTCTTGTATAGTCTGTGGTGTAGTTGGCCTTTACACATGTCCTAGCCTCCTCTGCACAAAGAAATGCTACTAAAACATTTTAATTGAAGCTAATTTCTCCCATTGCATCCTATCCGTCACTGTGAATTACTCTGTGCACAATGTGCTCTGACTCTTGCAGGACCTTCTGCAATTTCAAAATAAACTCCCCCTGTTTGAAGAGAGCGGTCATTCTGCAATCAACGGCATTGACCAGTCTGAGCTGTCTCTGGACACAGCCACACAAGGTACGGTGGATCCGCAGCCAGAGAGCCAACTTCTGCCGCCCGCCCCACCGGTGCAGCACCCAGCCACCGTGACTCAGAGCATCCTAACAGCTGAAGACATGCGACGAGCTAAACGCATCCGGGTAAGGCGCATTTTGTCCGGTCAAATAATTTTGAGTGGCTTAGACAGCAGTGTTATGGGTACAATGCTTGTAGGTTGGCATCACATGTAAGCTGGCATCTTTGATGTAGTTTGTAATTTGTAATTTGAGGCTGCCTGAGCCCAGTCCAGTACAGAACAGACAGAGTATACGATGCAGAGTGGAATAGGGGGATTTTGGGGGTGTATTTGGATTTTTATTTTTTTATATATTATGTTTTTCTACTCTTTTTTTAAGAATGGAAGTGAACATTGTGTCTGGCTCTAGCTTAACATTGAATGCAGAACATGTGGTTTGTTTCCCTGTCACATTGATTGAGTGGTACCAAGTACATGTGTACTGCATTCACCCACTAGTCTTGTCCCTTCCACCCCCTGCTGTTTCTCTGCTCATATCATTGGTTACTAGCGCTCCTTAGCCTGCACTGAGCTCTGGGTGACGCGGTGCGTAGTACAGAACAGGGAACGGACTACTATATCCAGTAAGAGGATGATGACATCTCCCCGTCTCATTAATGACACGAAGTAGTGTGTATTGTACTGTAGGGGGGCAGTATGGTATCCTAGTTACAATGATGGCTGACCGGAGTGTACTGTGTATTAGATTGGTTGGAGTGTAGACAGGAGGCTACGTACTGAAGATGGAGATAAGTGGACAGTGGGGGGCTCTGTATTGGAAATAATTATCATTGTTTATTTATAAGACGTAACAGATTCTGCAGGGTCAGACAGTCATTGTACAGATACAGGACTACAACATAGCAAATACATGAATACACGTCTGTATAATAAAAAACACAATTAAGCATAATAGCAGACATGTGATACAAAACCCCAACTATTGGAGTGATGCTCGAGCAATTATACACAGCACAAAAACAAGTGTGAGTAAACAATCTGCAGAACGATCAGCGCAGGACATCACAGGGACAAACGAGGTAGATATGAGACATATAGAGGACCCTGGCCACCAGAGCTTACAATCTAGAGATTGGACCACATGGAAAGAAGGATTATTATGCACTGAGTCACCTGTAAGAGGGGGGAGAGGCATCTTGTGCACTGAGTCACCTGGGGAGAGGCATCTTATTGTGCACGGAGTCACCTGTAAGAAGGGGGAGAGGCATCTTATTGTGCACGGAGTCACCTGTAAGAGGGGGGGCATCTTATTGTGCACTGAGTCACCTGTAAGAGGGGGGGCATCTTATTGTGCACTGAGTCACCTGTAAGATGGGGGTGAGGCATCTTATTGTGCACTGAGTCACCTGGGGGAAGGGGGAGGCATCTTATTGTGCACTGAGTCACCTGGGGGAAGGGGGAGGCATCTTATTGTGCACTGAGTCACCTGGGGGAGGGGGGAGGCATCTTATTGTGCACTGAGTCACCTGTGGGAGGGGGGAGGTATCTTCTTGTGCACTGAGTCACCTGTAAGAGGGGGAGGTATCTTATTGTGCACTGAGTCACCTGTAAGATGGGGGCGAGGCATCGTATTGTGCACTGAGTCACCTGTAAGATGGGGGCGAGGCATCTTATTGTTCACTGAGTCACCTGTGGGACGGGGGAGGTATCTTATTGTGCACTGAGTCACCTGTAAGATGGGGGAGAGGCATCTTATTGTGCACGAAGTCACCTGTAAGATGGGGGAGAGGCATCTTATTGTGCACGGAGTCACCTGTAAGAGGCGAGGCATCTTATTGTGCACTGAGTCACCTGTAAGATGGGGGTGAGGCATCTTATTGTGCACTGAGTCACCTGGAGGAGGGGGAGGCATCTTATTGTGCACTGAGTCACCTGTAAGATGGGGGAGAGGCATCGTATTGTGCACTGAGTCACCTGTAAGATGGGGTTGAGGCATCTTATTGTTCACTGAGTCACCTGTGGGACGGGGGAGGTATCTTATTGTACAGTACTCACCATAATGTGAGAATGTAGATTATGGGTCTACATGAAACAGAGTTCATACATCCATCTTGTTTTGTTGCTCATATCTTTCCTCTTTCTTGATGTATATATTTTCCTGATTGTAACTAGCCACCAAAATTCCATAAAATGTAGACCAATAAATTTCATAGACAGGAATAATACTATATTCCTGCTCAAAAATCCTCAGTCCCTAAGTACAGTTGCCCAAAATTTGCTTCCAATGTCCAAAATAGAGAACACAGCTGGTAACCGGTCTCTCTCTCTTCCCACGCTGACCTCTCAGCTGGAACTGCAGGTAGGTGGGATTCCTGCTATTCCCATTGGCCGGGCAAGAGATATCATTACACATTCTATGTCACCCTCTACAGAAATGAACCATCATTAGTAACACTACTGTTCCAGGTGCACACCCCTCACCACCATCCCAATCCTAGTGTGAATCACTACTTTTGCTAATGAAACTCTACCAATAACCGGTGACTTGTTCGTTGCAGAACGCTGCTCTCCAGCACCTCTTCATCCGCAAGTCTTTCCGGCCGTTCAAATGCCTGCAGTGTGGCAAGGCCTTCCGGGAGAAGGAGAAGCTCGATCAGCACTTGCGGTTTCACGGTCGAGATAGCAATTGTCCTCTGACCTGTGACATCTGCAACAAGGGCTTTATCAGCACCAGCTCTCTGGACAACCACATGAAATTCCACCTGGACCAGAAGACCTACTCCTGTATCTTCTGCCCGGAATCGTTTGACCGCCTGGATTTACTGAAGGACCACGTCTCCATACACGTTGTCGATGGCTGCTTCAGTTGTCCGACCTGTAAAAAACGCTTCTCTGATTTCATTCAGGTCAGATAGTTTTTCATTTTTCTTTCAACTATTCACAATTTTATAGTAATTTATCTCTTTCATATCTATAAACTCTTCAGTTATAAAATATTACAGTACAGTGGAAGATCTAGAGCACACCGGACATTGTGTTACCATAAATTAGGTTTGTCAGTACTTGGCGCACACATCCGCTTTTAACCTTCATGTGCATTAACCAGGTGAAGAAACACGTTCGCAGCTTCCACTCGGAGAAGATTTACCAGTGCACGGAGTGCGACAAGGCGTTCTGTCGGCCGGACAAGCTCCGCCTGCACATGCTCAGACACTCCGACCGTAAGGACTTCCTCTGCTCTACGTGCGGCAAGCAGTTCAAAGTGAGTCCTGCTCTATACACGCACACGGAGGTATCAGCAGGGTCCTATCCCATGTCTGCTGGGACGGAGTTCTATCTCCGTGCGTTAGAATATGTACATGTGGTGGGAATACAACCTGCTAGGTGACCTAAGGAGTTTAAGAGGTGTTTTATTGGTAACTTGAGAGATACTTGGAACACGCACAACGTGTTCAGAGACACTGACCTGTCAGGACAGTGATTTGTGTAATATCTGCTCGGGGAAGGTGGTGTTGAGCTTCAATGCTCTTCTGCTTCAGCAACGGTATCGTTGTATTTGCTAATGTGTTAAGCTTAGGTTTCTGGATGCCCATTGGGTTACTTATTAGATGTGGTAGTGAGAATTCAATCTGGGAACGTGTTTTTGGCTTTAACACCTCTTTCAGGTAAATTATGAATTGTATATTAATAATTGCAATTTATAAATGGTTTTTGGCTTGTTTTTTTCTTTTTATGAATAAAGCCATGTAATAACAGACACATATAGTACAAGTATAATACACACAATCTCCACCGGACACATTTGTAAAATCAGAAACTGCAGTCAGTGTAGTAATACAAGTCACAGCGACCCTCTGGTACAACATCCTCCACCGGTACTTTGCATTTCAACTGTGAATGGACTTAATAGACTGTATAGTTATTAAGATTCTTCTCTTTTATTCAGAGAAAAGACAAGCTGCGAGAACACATGCAGCGCATGCACAATCCAGAGAGAGAAGCCAAAAAGGCAGACCGCACGGGGCGCACCAAGACCTTCAAACCGCGTCTCGCTTCCACAGATTACGAAAGCTTCATGTTCAAGTGTCGTGTGTGTATGATGGGCTTCCGGCGGAGAGGCATGCTGGTAGGAGGGCGAGATAACTGCGGTGATCGCTCTATGGTCTGGATTATCACATGGCTTATTCTTATTTACGTTCTGCTTTAGGTCAATCACCTGTCAAAAAGACACCCGGAGATGAAGATCGAAGAGGTTCCTGAGCTGACCTTACCCATTATCAAACCCAACCGGGACTATTATTGCCAGTACTGTGAGAAGGTAAACTCTATATATGTCAGGAGATTATATATTACACGTTCTTAGAACGCTGTGCTGAGCTACTTTTCTATTGGACAGGTTTATAAAAGTGCCAGTAAGCGGAAAGCTCACATCCTGAAGAACCACCCAGGAGCAGAGCTGCCTCCGAGCATCCGGAAGCTCCGTCCTGCCGGCCCCGGGGAGCCTGACCCCATGCTCAGTACTCATACGCAGCTCACTGGAACGATAGCCACGCCGCCAGTCTGCTGCCCGCACTGTGCCAAGCAGTACAGCAGTAAGGTTAGTGCGAGCTGGTCCCCGGGTTTCTTATAGTCCTTTATTACTTATGGCTGAGTGTGCTTGGATTTACAACCCCACTGTTAATCTTTTTATTTAGACGAAGATGGTCCAACATATCCGAAAGAAACACCCAGAGTTTGCGCTGTTGCCTATCACAGCACAGACCACGATGATCAGTGCGGCGCCCACGGTGCTCACGGCTGACGGCACAAGTGGTGAGACTGTGGTGGTAAGTATCCTGCTGTTACTAGTCACCATGCTCTCCTACCGGCATCATCCTAACACGCTCGACCTCCTCTCCAGACCACCGATCTCCTGACACAGGCCATGACGGAACTGTCCCAGACTCTGACCACAGAATACCGCACGGCTCAGGGTGATTATCAGCGGATCCAGTACATCCCAGTATCGCAGGCCACGGCTGGCATGCAGCAACCACAACACATCCAGCTGCAGGTGGTGCAAGTGGCCCAGGTAAAGCTGGAAATGTGATAAATGCACAAAAACTATATTACAATATAATATAGACTCTGTAACCAACATGTTTAATTAATTGTGTGTTTGGCAGTGGGGTGGATGTTGTACAATATATATCCTTACATTCTTTTTGACTAGGAAGCGGCCTTTTTTGAGTCTCTTGTCCATTCCAATGCTTCCCTTTTCTTTTGTGCTTTTCATTCATTTATAAGTGCAAAGGGTACAAAAAGTGAAAACCATAAACTAAGTGCATAGTTTCTCCAATGAATAGATCTGCTTGAAGGATCAGCCCATCGTTACTCCCCCAATCCAGGGGTTGCACAAATTGTTGATGAGAGAGATTCTGCAACACTGAGAGACTTGTAGTCATTCACATCCGCCAGAGGCCAATTAAATTGCCATTATCTCTGTGGACATTTGGAGAAAACCAGAGTACTCCAATGATACCCACACAAATACAGAGTCCACGTACATAATGCTCTGGTCAGAATTAAATCCAGGACCCCAGAGGAGTTCAAAATTGGGAAGACATAGGGCCCCCGACATGTATATATTTAGTGATCTGTTCTCTAGCGTTGTGGTCTGGTTAGACGTGGTCATAACGTGCACTGATTTGGTTTGGAATGAGTGGAGTCTGACAATTGTTTCTCCTGTCCAGGCGTCCTCTCCTCACCAGTCCCAGCACTCCACCGTGGACATGGGACAGCTGCAGGACTCCCAGGGGTATACCCAGCATGCCATCCAAGTGCAGCATATCCAAGTGTCTGAGCCTTCCCCCAACAGCCAGGGCCCCTCTCAGGTAACCGCCCCAGGAGCTCTCCTGTAAGGGTAATTCATCCTTTTATTGCCTCATGTTTAGTTATTATGTTCTGGATGTTCTCAGGTTGGAGGGCAGCCTCTCAGTCCCTCATCCCAGGAAACTGAACAGGATGTCAGCCCTTCCCAGATGCAGACCTCAACTTCTCATACGCAGACCAGCTCCACAGTGCAGCACGCCTACTTGCCCAGCGGCTGGAATTCTTTCCGTGGTTACCGTAAGTCTGGATGCTGACGGGGTAGAGTGGTGAATACCTAAGTGTTCACCTTGTCCACATACAACGCTGCCCTGAGGGACCTTCAGCAGCACCATCTCTTTCATTCATATTTCTGATGGGCGATATGTGATCAGCTGATGACTGCTGCAAACTGTGTCTGATCATTGAGTCTGGTCGATCATGTCTGGCATGTGGCTATCTTCTTCATCCAGACCACATTCAGGTTAGGTGTGTCGGGTGCGGTCAGAATGCACTATTGTTACCCCCATGCAGTGGTTCCAGTAGGCTTGCAGGTAAACAAACGAGGAGTGCAACATAGTAAGTGTACTATAGCCTATCCACATAATGTATAGCAAAAGCAGAAAGGATAGGCAGCAGAGTAAGCACAGCTTATACCTAGTTTCTTTTTCATTTCGGGTCAGAAACTGCCCCCCTTTTTTTTTATTTCAAGATTTTGCACCCTTTCTAGCACCTGGTCGCAGGAGTGAACTATGCCTCTTTGACAGAGAGAACCTGTACCGCTCCGATCAGGTGGTATATCAGCTACATACGTAGCATAATTGATGCTCTGCACTAGAGGCTCCTCCTCCTGGGCTTGACAGCTTTGTTCTGCAGAGTGTGTATGGGGGTTGCTAGTGGGATTAGGCCCAGGAAAGCCGCTGTTTCCTCACTTTGCTCTCTTTCTTACAGCCTCCGAGATCCAGATGATGTTGCCTCAGGGGCAGTATGTTATTGCAGAGGCGGCTGTGGGCACCCCTGTCACCCCGGTTAACGGTGGTCGGGTGAAAGCAGTAACCCAGGTATGTGCT
Source organism: Mixophyes fleayi (assembly GCF_038048845.1). Taxonomy (NCBI): domain Eukaryota; kingdom Metazoa; phylum Chordata; class Amphibia; order Anura; family Limnodynastidae; genus Mixophyes; species Mixophyes fleayi. Next base: position 97,369,044 of record NC_134412.1, on the reverse strand, counting down.
GAATCTCACATGATAAATATCTACTGATAATGTTCTGACTTCCGGGTATACTTACGTACTCTCTTTGTCTCCCGCCCAGACGCATTATGTCATAGCTGAGGGGCAGAGCGACTTGGAGATAAAGAAGACCTCTACTCTAACAGAAGAGTCCACAAACCCAGACCACATGGATCAAACAGCAGCCAATCCATCTCAAACACAATACATAATTACCACCACCACCAACATGAACGGGAGCAGTGAGGTACATATCACCAAACCTTGAAACCAAGCTGGAGATGAACCCTTTATGGAAACATCCCGCTGACGCGTTTTACTGCCCCAGGAACAAGTTTTAGAAGATTTTCCCCGGCAGAGTGATGTGACGTCGCCACAGTGCAAAACTCTCTAACTTACGTTGCATAATCTCTTGCTGCTTTGAAGGTGTCTTATTTATTAACATTTGCAGCACTGATTATCCTACACCAGGCTTAACATCAGTTGAGACCACTTTGGCATCGGACAGTAGATCAAGTTTTGGGTGTCGCCCAGGCGGTGATGTCTGATCTTGGTCGTCGAGCATGGCTGCACATTTCTTACCTTCATTCCATGTATTTAAAGATCTTCTCAACTGTATCAAAAATCAGACATGTTGCTGTCAAATTATTATACCTGCAATAGAGACGGCGAGTTTCATGCTGCTTACATCGACAGAGAAGTGGTCGTGCCAGCGCTGTGGGAGTCGCCATTTTGAACTATGTGGGAACCGTTGAAAAATGTTTAACGAGACATTTAAGTTTTATTGGTTTCCATACCTAATTCATGCCTGCCCACAACCGTTAGAAAAAGGATTGTTCCAAGGGCGTTCCATGGGATATACTGGAATTGCAAATGTGTTATTTTGTTTGGAAAGAGAATTTTTTTTTTAATGCAGATTTTACTTTTTTCGTCTGTACTTTTCTTTTAGAAATCCACATAATGCCAAGAGCTCCGTTTTAAGAATTGTTCAGTGTAAGAGTCCCTAATATAATTCCCCAAAAAGTTTCAGACCGACCTATCCCAAGTATTATAAAGTGCCAGGTTCACCCTTGATTCGTGTACAGAAATGGATGGTCGGTGTATACAAGTAATGACTGATCAATATATTGATTAGTGGTAGATTTTCCTAGAAACCTCTGTAAATTGTCCATTCACTTCTGCATATCAATCCATGCTTCCGGTGCTGTGATTGTACATGGGTGGATCTGGCACCATAAAGAGGGATAAATACCACTTACGTAAACAGTGTCCTACAGACAGATCTATGGTTGTCTTATGTATTCCTAGTGAGTGTCGGCACTGAGACGTGTCACTGACGGGATACAGAAACTCTCGTCTTCACAGCCCGTTCATCAGTCCGATCTCACATCTCTGTGAACGTTTTTATATCCCCCAAATAGTTGTGAGCTCTGACCCAAAGGTGCAAGGTACTGTGACGTCAGACCTCACTATTTGTCTTTCCTTAGATTACAGGGAAGATATTGTCCAGTTACAAATAATACAAAAATAAATACACTTTTTGAGCTGGGCAGAATTTCTCTTTTTTTTTTTTCTGTAGGAATCTGAGAATCTCCTGCATTCACCGATCCAACCATACAGCTCATCTTCATTTCTAAACAGGAATGTATTTTAACACAGAACTCTATGAAAACATATTACTTTATATTGTGTGTTTTCAAGTATATTTATAAATTATTTATTTTTTACTTGGGGCCCATCCTGATGCATTAAACAAGAATGATCATCCTGCCTGACCACGCTTCCTTGACAGTCATTATTTTGGGGTGCAGCGGAAAGAGTTGCCATCCTTCAACATTGTAAAGGTTTTCCATAGTCAGTGCCCCCATCCGCAGGTCGTTGTGAACCAGTCCCCGACGCGCAGAGGAAGCAGCCACTTTGTTGGCTGTACTACTACTGATAAGAATAGTCCGTTCTGTGCAAGCAGTAGATTACCTGTATTATGTCACCCTCGTTATACCAGCGATGGTGCCCACTTCCAGCCTGCTAGGGGCACTTCAATAAAATCTGAGCTTCGCATCCACTGGGATCCTGGTGGCATCCAGATAATTAGTACTTTCTCACAGTTGGTGATAATTGCGCCTTACAATTAACCTGATTGGTTCGCTTGACCAGTGTGGTCCTTGTGGTGTCAGTGGGGAATACACGGTGTATGAGCAGGAGAGACGTTTCCTATAGATTACTGATTCCAGCTGCAGCTTTGTACTAAATCTTGTGGTTACAGATGACTAGTGTGATGCCCATTGTCGGTGCCATGCTTGGAAATGGGTATTAGCTGTCTGGCATATTTTGGACAGGAGTTGCCTGTTTGTTAAATCCAATATATGTTGTATTTGCTATTGTTTTCTGGTAGTTGTCTAACATGCATATTTTCTGTCTCACAGGTGTCATAAAAGCCCTTTTATAGAGATATCTTATTTCCCACCATTAGTATAGACAGATTACTGCATTCCCTGGGACCCTTCCTTATTGAATAGGACTTCAGCAGTTCAATCCATAGATGGCTGATTTGTTTAATGCACGGGATTAAAGTTCCAGAAACGGACACCACCATTTTCACAATAAATACTACAAGAGGCAACTACTATAAATGTATCCGTCTTAGTTTGGGGGGAGTTTAATTTTAATTTCTCTTGCTAGGTACATTTGGGGGGGTGGAGTTGTATCTATTTTCAAAGCAGTGTAAGTTGCATCCTTCCACTCATAGGTTTTCCAGATCTAAGCTCTAGCGAGGTGATCCAGAGCCAAGTCACACTTTGTGACACAATTGTTCGGACTGTCACTACAGATCTGTCAGTCCCTCTATTGGTTTCTGAGGATGGAAAATATTAACAAGAGCTGTCCCTCCATTTGGGACTGGACCACAGATACCAGCCTACAGGGATGGAGAGCGGTGCTAGGACACAAAGCTACCCATAAACGTACTCAGAGTGCTGTTCAATGCTCTGGTAAGAGCACGGAAATTCCTAAGACTGGCCAATTCACATTCAGTTGGACAATGCTATGGTGATAGCATATCTAAATCATCAGGAAGGGGGGCACAAAAAGCACCCTAGCAATGAAGGAGACCACCAGGATTATTCTGTGGGTGGAACAGTATGTTACAGCAATTTCTGCAGTATTTATTCTGGGAGTGGACTTAAACAGATATGTCACTCAGCTCCGAGAATGATCTTTTGTCAGATTGTAGAGAAATTGGACCTTATACCTGAGATCCAGACTTTCATACAGGAAGTTCTACATGTAAAGCTATCTTCTGTCCCACTGCTAGCTTCTTGGAACCTCCTCTTGGTCCTGCCGCTTCTGGTGACATTAGATTTCTTACTTGGAAAATGGAATTCCCTGTGGCTATATCCTCAGCAAGAAGTGTTTTGGAATCGGAAACTTTGTCTTGCCAGTCCACTTTCCTTGTCTTTCATGATGATGGGGCTGTCCTGCGTGCAAAGCCATCCTTCAAGCCAAAGTTTCAGTTGAACCAAGATACAGTAATCCATGCTCTAGAAGAGGATATGTTCTCTGGTGAGGTCTCCTTACTTGTTAGATGTGGTGAGAGCCTTAGAGGTCCAGCTTGATAGAACTTCATCCTTACACAGAACTGAAAGTCTAATGGTTCTTTGCAAAGCACAGAAAAGAGGCTGGCTAGTGAGAAAACAGACCAGTGCAAGATGGATCAGGGCCTGTGATTCAACAGCTATATAACTGCTGGAAAGCCGGTTCTGGAACACATCACAAGCTGCCCACTCTACCCGATCCGTACGTGCTTCTGTATGGCCAAGTGGCTACCTGGTCTCAGTCCATACCTGCACAAAACTGTACAGTTTTAATGTATTTGTCTTCAAAGAAGCAAACTTTGGACGGAATGTTTTGCCCACAGTTGTGTCTGCACATACCCTCCCCTATGGGCAGCTTTGGAATGTCCCCAAGATACCAGTGTGTAATTTAATTTAGGAATACTGTGTTCTGGCCCCTGTTTACCCTCTGGTTTGGTAAGGTTATGTGTCGTGTTCCTTTATGGAATAATTATTTTGGTTGCTTGATTATTCTATCGTACAAAAATCCTATTGGTTCATTATATCCAGACCCATTAAAAAAAAATCATTCAGTTGTCAAAGTTGTAAAACGTCAAGAATCTAATCTCATGACAACTTATAAGATTTTACAAAACATAAGGCAACATGAAGAAGCCACATGTGATACAATAAGTACAGCCTTATTGCTTCTATCTCAATCAAGGAGATAATCTGAGCCCGATGCTGCTAATCAGATGCACATCATTGTTTGGTCTTTGGGCAGTACTGTCAGCTCTATATAAAGCCAGAACCAATGGCAGTTTGGAAGTAGTTGCTGCTGCAAAGGGTTCCAAGGCAATTTCCAAATAATCTGAAACCCATAATTCTACAGTGAGAGGTTATTTACAAATGGAGACTGTAGCTATTTTTCCCAGGAGAAGCAACCAAATATCAGAGTATAATGATGCTGCAAGAAGTAGCAAAGATCCCAAAAGCTCCGTCCAGGGACCTGCAGGTCTCTCAACACGGTAAATGTTAATGTTCAAGACATTACTGTCCGGTACCTTCAAACATCAATTCAGAAGCAGTGCAGTAAGGAGGGGGCCGTAAATCCTAAAATACAATGTAAGAGGTTGATGTGTGGTCCTGGATCATGGGCTGTATTTCTTTGAACATGACTTTCGTTATTTTTTATTGAATACAAAATTGCAAAGTCAAATATGTTATTTGTCGCATGCAAATAGATTTATTAAGTTTTAAAGCAGTGTTCTCACATACCCAGAAAGGAGCTGAAGGTATGTACTATGTCGTAAGTGGCTGGTACAGGTTTCTTGGGGAGTGAGAATAACAACAACACATTGTCTATGTGTATATTAGGGAATTTAGACTGTAAGCTCCAATGGGGCAGGGACTGATGTGAGTGAGTTCTCTGTACAGCGCTGTGGAATTAGTGGCGCTATATAAGTAAATAATGATGATGATAATTGGCTGCAAACAAGATTAGTTTACTTTCCAGAGTAGCTGTATTAATGCCTAAATATTATTAAAAATAAGATAAAAACAATATGTATGGAGGTGACAATGGGGATGAACTGATGCTATAAAAGCATAAACTTCCTATTGTAACAATAAACCACTGAGTCTGGCACTAAATTCTCATATTCCTGATCCACTGACACCATAAGGATGGAGTGACTGCAGGAGCAGGATAATGGCTGCAATATATCCCAGCCCCACACAGGGGTAAAGGATCCCTATGATCCAGCCCCACACATGAGGTGACTATAGGGATAGGCTGGGCTTCTGGCTCCTCGCACTACATGTCCCGTCATGCCCCGCTCTCCTGTCTGTCTCCCGCTGCCTCATGGGTACTGGAAGTGTAACCCGCGTGTGCAAGTTTGTTTCCGGCGCGTCACTTCCGGCGGGGAAAGCGGAAGCCGGCACCGGGCAGGATGCTGGGGAGGCCGCGGGGCTGCGGTGTCCGGTGCGGGGAGACCGGTGCGAGCAGGTAGTGGGGGGTCCGGGGGGCTCTGTCCCATCTGTTACTGCCCCCCCAATATACCTGTATTATATTATATCTCCTCTAGTCAGTAGGTGATGGATGCCCTGGACACTATGCTGACTGACCCCCTGGACCTGGGGCCCTGCACTGACAGCAATGACACCGGGATCATGGAGGAGTGTCTGTTGGGGGGAACCAAAGTCAGCCTGCCGGAGGATCTGCTGGAGGATGTGAGGACCCTCATATATATATATATATATATATATATATATATATATATATATATATATATATATATATATATATATATATATCTCTATCTATATATATATCTCTATCTATATATATCTCTATCTATCTATATCCATTCATCCATCCCCTGCCCCAACATTATCTGTCACATCGCTGTGTAGGACCCTCATATATATATATATATATATATATATATATATCTATATATATATATATATCTCCTGTCCTAACATTATCTATCACATTGCTGACACTTAAGGGGAAGAATCTTTATAGTTTAAATGGTACAAATGACTTCTGCTGTGGGCAGGAGGTCTAGTGAGGCTTTCAGAAAATATGTATATGTATTAAGGGAGTAGTTTAGGGAATTGTTCTGGAGAGTGATATTAAGTTACTGTGACAGTTTGAGTTCCCTCTGTCAGATTTCGTCCTATCTAACACCCCCCTCTTCTCTTCTGCTGCCCCCAGCCCGAGCTGTTCTTTGATGTGGTCAGTATGGACACGTGGCAGAAAGTTCTGTCCGACTCGCAGCGTGAGCACCTCCGCCAGTTCCTGCCGTCGTTCCCAGAAGACAACGCTGGGCAGCAGGAACAGACCGTCCAGGCTCTCTTCAGGGGGGATAATTTCCGCTTCGGGAACCCACTGCACATTGCTCAGAAGCTCTTCCGCGGTGAGGTCTAGTATTATATCCTACTGCTTGGTTTGGAGCCTTGGTCTACATTACCAGTGACCTGCTCTTCAGGGATTGGGGGAGAATGAGGCAGGAAGATTGTAGAAGGTCTCACATGTGATCTTATAGTGACATATAACTAGCCTGTCGCCTATTCTGTGATTAGCTCTGTGTTACCGTAGAGGTAACTGACATACTGCCCAGCATACTCCATTCACTTAAACTAGCTGAAAATAAGAGGTCCATGTGGTATGAATGAATATAATGGAATACTTCAAAGGAGATATTAATGGAAGTGCAGAAAGTATAACTTCTAAAGGTTAGTTTGTGTTAGAGGTTACTCACATTACAGGGTGCTGGGTATAAGTTCACAGGTGAGAAATAAGCAATAGAAAGAAAATAGCGTTGTGTGTAGGATTACTGTAGGTAAGATGGGCCTGGGAATGTACAGCATTCTCCTTACTCGAACCTAGAACCTGGCTCCTTCTCCAAACATCTACTCTTTCATTACCAGGCTGCTTCCAGGGGTCCGAGAGGCGGTGTGAGATGATTATTTAAAGGACATGTTTTATTTCTGTGTATCAGACGGTCACTTGAACCCGGAAGTGGTGAAGTATCGGCAGCTGTGTCTGAAGTCCCAGTACAAGCGATATCTGACGTCTCAGCAGCAGTATTTTCATACCCTGCTCAAACAGATCCTGGCATCCAGGAAGGTACGTTCAGATTCCCACCTCTATGCCAAACGCACTGCTTTATATGGGGCTTATTCCATTCCTCTGTGCTGCTGTATTTCATGTCTGTCTGTTACCTCTTGTTGATTGTAGGAGCTGCTGGATGTTGCAGGGAGGAATGGGCCGGACCTGATGATGAAGAGGAAGCCCCCGTCCCTACGTAACTCTCCGGAGGAGAGGGAGAGGCGGGCACAGCGCCGTTATCTGAAGATCCTACGAGAGGTGAAGGAGGAGTGTGGAGATGGCACTTTGTCTTCAGAGGAGGAAGGTGAGGTGTCCAACACTGGACAGGTCTTCTGCTCATTTCTCGGCCGTTCTCCATATACTCACATCAGCTGTGTGTCCTTTATTCATAGATTTCAGTTCCTGGCTCCCAGGGTCACCCACCCATTCTCCAGGAGCGGGTGTTCCCCTCCGTTCTATCCCCACACTTTCCACTCAGGACATGAAAACGGCAGGTGAGTCTGGCACGTTCCTGGCGTAGTATATCAGAAAGGTATCTGCCATGAGGGAGGGGGGAGTGGAAGGGTTGCTGCTTCTAGTGCGAGAGAGGATCAGGGTGTTGCTGCGTCTCGCAGTCCAGGTGCATGAATATGGTGCACACTTATAAATAAGATTTGGTGGGGGAGAAAGCACCTTTAAGGGGTATAATCACGTTCTAAGGGCTTTTCATATAGTGTAATAAACATTCTAATATGCAATAAAGTCCTGCTGTCCCCTGACTCATAAATTGGACAGTAGTTTAGAAGAGATAACATATAATTGTATTAAACAACCTTATTAGTGTTCAGCTTCTGTACTGCGCTATATTTACATTTTCTGTACTGTAAATATATAAACCCGCTTCCAGTTAACCCTTCATCCACCGCTCATCAATATTCTCTGCGTCGTCTTAGTGTCCACCCTCCATTTATTAGTTATAACAGAGGTGTCAAGTTTTGTAAAAAGCATCTAAGGATTAAACCCAAATCATCTTTCATTAAAGATAAAATTGAACTGACTGAGCGCGACTTGAAGCTGCTGCTGCGGAAACACAGCGAGAAGAGGAAACATCAGCCGGTGAGTTCTGCGGATCCTCCGCTCAGTGTGTGTAGGATACATCCGTTAATATGGTAAATGTCTCATAACAATACACCAGGTATTGATCAGATTTCAATGGATCCAGCTGTTTATTCCACAAATGTTTGACGGTTATCCAGGAGAGTTCAGTGTCCGGGTCTCTGTATCCTCCCCCACCCAGTGATGGTATAAGTACAGCAGTGTCCTGGTCTTTGTATCCCCCCCCCCCCCCCCCCCCCCACCCCCCCCCAGTGACGGTATCAGTACAGCAGTGTTCCGGTCTCTGTATCCCCCCAATAATGGTATCAGTGTCCACAGATGTGGTTGGCAGGGAACCCCTCCATTGTACTGATATAAGGGCTGACATGTCCCACACACTGGTATCGGGGTAATCAGAGTGGCTATTACACAGCATAGGAAGTCACTGCACTCATTAACAATGACTTTGTGTCTCGCTGAATTTCCCTCACTCACCCTTTTATCTGAATAATCAGCGTTGTGATCCTAACTGTGTCTACACCACTGTGATACAATGTTATGGTATATTACATTGTTGCAGCAAAGGAACAATACCAGTCTTTCAATACCTTTAAACTACATTCCCAGCATAATGAGTTTTCAGCCACAGATCTCTCTGGATCACGTCTTCATGTCTAATAGACGTTGAAATAAGAGCTTTCAGCTTGCGGGAATGGGTTCGGTTGTGTTTGATCCTCTGGGGTTAGAGTCTGCTTTGGTGAGGTGCTTTGGGTAAGTTGTATATCACTGGTGACATCGCTGCTGGAGTTTCAGGGTCTTGTGTATAATGGTATCACTGTTGTATGCTGGGAAATAATGGCGGTATACCAAGGTGCGCAGGGGAACCGTTTATTGATCCAGCTGTACTACAGTGAGTTTCCCTAATGACTAATACACGTTGTGTATATACTGAGATTGACCAGACCCTGGGCTGTTGATTTTAGAGAAAGTAGTTGGTGAGATTGGATTAAATGGTAATTGGTTTCGATATTACTCCTTAGTGTGTGATTGTCATTTGTATCTGTTTTATGTCAATGTTTATCTGTGTGTTTGTATTGCACAGTCCCCATTTGCACCGTTGGGTGTGATGCGTTCTTTTGTGGAATATATATCTGTATCTCTCAGGTTAAATGTTTATCAGATTATTTCACATAAATGAACGTTTGGTATAATGACAGAGGTACAGGTAGCATTGAATTAGATTGTGATGTAATATACAGATTGGTTATTATAGATCACTCTACAGCTCATCCCCTTCTCTCCCCAGGATCATCCCGATCTAATGACCGATGGTGTAACCATGAATGATATAATGACTCGGGTCAATGCCGGCAGGAAGGGGTCATTGTCAGGTATTGTCCAATAGTCCTTATAAATACTAAAGTGTTCTATAGTGTGTGTGTCGGCCAACACCTTAATATTTGTCAGACCAGAAGCCCCATCCAGTCACACACCCGTTTAGCAACTGGGTTTGAAAGAAGCATTACTGAATGTCCCAAATGAGCGTTCTGTTTCTAGCATAGACTGTGACCACGCGGAGCCGCAGCTATATCCGGTCATTGTCTGTTACTGCTCTTCCACTATTGCAGATGAGGCTGTAACTGTATCTCTGGCATAGAACCCTCAGTTCTGCTAGATGGAGGAGTTGCTCTTTAATCTGTTATCCGGTACCATTTTTAACTCCAAAACTGGGTCCCGGCCATAGAACCGGGGTCCTGACTGAGCGTCTGTCGTGGTCTGAACACTGTTGATGTTTTTCAGCTCTCTATGACCTGGCTACAATGAAGAAGCGAGTAAAAGAAAGGGATGACAGGAAGAGGAAGAAACTGAAACCCATCAAAACGGAGCCGGACGATTACCCAGTTGTCCCTGAAGAGGCAGAAATGATGCCCGCCCTTCTCCCCAGTGACGCCATCACCCTGACCGCTGTGAAGGAAGAGTGAGTACGCCCTCAGAGGGTGATATGGGCTCTGTGTGTGTATGCCTGAAGATTCTGTCTATAGTCCCTGCCCCGTATATATCGCTGCTCTGTATACGTGTCGTGGTCCCTGGCGCTGTGTGACCGTCATGTGCTTGTTCTTATCACACAGACCCATGGAAGACGTGAAGCCGCATTTACCTTTCAATGAGATCTCCCCCTGCTTCTTCAGCCTGCTGCTGGATATTCTGGTAGCCGAGGGCCCGTCCAGTGTCATGCTGGTAAGGAAATAAACCCCCCATTAGGACTCTTGTACTGACATTGGAATTATGTATAACATTTGTACTAAACCATAGCAGCCAATTGGACACCTGCTTTCATTATCCAACTTGCACTAGACAGATAAAAGCCGATTACTGATTGGTTGCTCTGGTTCAATGCAAATTCTCCATCTAAAGGTTGTATAAATGAACTTTGTTGTATTTGAACCTGGAAAGATGTCTGGTAGAGGAGCGGCCAAGTGGAGCATACAAGGGAAAGTGTCCGGACCGGCTTATGTTGTAATTGAGGGGCTTACAGTTGGCATAATGGTCATGAACCTTTTATTCTGGATGCCCAGTGTGTCGATGGCGCCGGTAGTAATACGAATGTGTGTTCTGTGATGTTTGTCTCACAGCTGGAGGATAAGGTGTCCCACTGGCAGTCGTCTCCCGCCAGTACCCTAAACAGCTGGTTCTCTGCGGACCCTAACTGGTGCGACTTGGTGCAGTCTGCTCTTCTGTACCTGAGCGGAGAGAACAAAGGTGAGGTGTAAAATCTGTGTTCTCCAGTACGGTGTAATAACCGGTACAGCGCTGCGGAAACCTTGTGGTGCCCTATAAATAAAGATTAATACTAAAGGCTGCCTTATAACCTCACTCACTATGTTTCTTCTTTCTCATTCTTTTGCTTTACCGTGTTTAGCCACTGGACACGTGATACACATGTACTACCAGTTCCTTGCTATATGTATATGCCTTCTGCAGAGACCTGGACTATACAGCCCAGACTGCTGTGTGGTATGACAGTGCCCCCTAGTGCCTAATAAAAATATTATTATTATCGTTATTATTATTTATAGGGCGCCACTATGTATCCGTAGCGCCGTACAGGGACAGACAGAAACACGATACAGGGTGAGACAGCACGGTACAGTTAACAAAAAGCACAGTAACTCGGAAGCTCAATGTACAGCTAGATGACAGATGAAAGCCCCCAGCGGGGTAGAAGGGCCGGAGGACCTCACGGAAGAGACAAGGAGCTGGAGAGCAGAGTTAAGGTGGTGGAGAACAGAAGGAGAGGAGGCCCTGCTCGAAGGAGCATACAATTTAAGGGTAGGACAGACAGAGATACAATGGTAGGAGGAGGGAATGGGGAGAGGGGGGGAGAGGAGAATGAAAAGGAGGGAGGTAAGAGGGGGACAGGAGGGGGAGGGGGAGACTGGGAGGAGGTCAATTAGGTGGGGGACTGGAGGGCTTTAAGGAAGAGTTGGGTTTTTAAGGCCCGTTTGAAGCTGGACAAGTTGGGGGAAGTTCTGATGGAGCGGATTCCAGTGGAGGGGGGCAGCGCGGGAGAAGTCTTGGATGCGAGCATGGGAGGAGGTAGCCAGGGGGGAAGAGAGGCGGTGGTCATTAGCCAAACGCAGAGGGCGGTATGGAGATTAGGTTGGAGATGTAGGGAGCAATGGAGTTGGAGAGGGCCTTGAAAGTAAGAGTGAGGAGCTTGAACACGATTCTGTAGGGGATGGGGAGCCAGTGGAGGGATTGGTAGAGGGGGGAGACAGAAGAGGAGCGGCGAGAAAGGAAAATGAGCCGAGCGGCAGCATTGAGTACGGAGCGAAGGGGAGCGAGATGAGAGCGGGGGAGGCCAGTAAGGAGGAGGAGGTTGCAGTAGTCCAAGCGGGAGATAATAAGAGAGTGGACAAGAGCTTTAGTGGCATCTTGGGAGAGGAAAGGCCGAATGCGTGCGGTGTTGCGCAGCTGGAAGCGGCAGGATTTAGCGAGAGAGAGAATATGAGGGGCAAAGGAGAGAGAGGAGTCCAGAGTGACGCCGAGGCAGCGAAGTTGAGGACCAGGGGAAATAGAGGAGTAGAGAACGGTGATAGAAAGGTCGGAAGGGTGCCTAGCTCTGTTTACTGCAGGGGAAGCAAATCTCTATTTTGCAGTATAGCAATCATGGCTGTAACTGTCAGTCCCAGTGCTAATAACACGGCTCATACATACTAATGGTCACTGCTGGCTGTATTCGCTGGCGTGTTGCTGTAATTCCTCTTTTCATGGCGTCCTCTGGCGCTTGGTTTAGATTTAGCCTTATCTAAGTTTTGCTGTTATTGGTGAATCTGAGCCCCAGTGTTTCTCCATTTACTAAACACTTTTTCATTACTCTCCATTATTTGCAGATGCTTTGTCTGGGTTCACTCCATTTGTGGAATTTAGGGAAAAAACCCAAGAGTGGAAATGTTTTGGTGAGTTCCCCAATTCTCTCGTCCCATCCACCCTGTGCTGGGAATAAGAGGCTGATGTCTCTGTTGTGTTTTATGTACCCACAGCGCCCCCTGCTGACTGTGAGAAGGAGCTGGTGGCTCTGTTCCATCTGTGGCTGGAGACAAAGGATCAGATATTCACCAAGGTGAGATCACGGCACGTGTAGGTAGTACATACATGTCACATGTGTGCTATCTGTGTTACGGGTGATCAGAGGCCCCGTTTCCATCTCTAGGGGAGATCTGTGGTAAATGTGTTTCCCGTGTAATCTTTATTGTTCCCTCTTAGGAGAATGAAGAGAGTCCTGACACGGGCACACCTATCCCGAGGGTGTAAGTAACACAGTCTCCTCCGCACACTTCTATGCTGTACAGTTTGTTATTTACTGCAGTATATTGATGATTTGTTTTGTCATATTTCAGGCGGACGGACTACATCGTGCGGCCAAGTTCCGGGGATGAGAAACGGATCTTCCAGGAGCAGGTAGGAGTTCACCAGAAATGGGACGTTAGCCTAGCAGGAGGTCAGATCTGGGGTGATGCGGTTACGTCCTTCTAATCCTTACATATAAACTGCAACTCTGTATGCGAACTCCAGCAGCCAATCGGGTGTCTGATTTCTTTTCCTAGAATGTGTTAGACAATAAATGGAAGAATCTGTTTGCTCTTGGTAACTGCACCTTTTTCTGTTGATGTTTTAATTATCTGACATTTGTCCTTCTGTCCTCCCATTTCCACCACTTCCCAGGAGAGACACCGGTACCTCCAGCCTCACAAAGCCTTCACCTTCCGCATGCACGGCTTTGAATCCGTTGTGGGTCCTGTGAAAGGCGTCTTCGACAAGGAGACCTCTCTCAACAAAGCTCGTGAGCACTCTCTGTTGCGCTCTGACCGTCCAGCTTACGTCACCATACTTTCTCTAGGTAAAGTGTTACAAGCTCTGTTCTGGGGGCTCTGAGCTCTTACATTGTAGTTCTGGGGTTCTAATGTGTTGGTGATGAACCTGAGACTGTTGATGTTGCAGGGTAAATATTATTATTTCACCCACCAGTTCGTGATGCTGCTGCCCGTCTGCCGAACGGGGAGGGGACGCGTGCTGAAATCTGTGAGCTACTAAAAGACTCTCAGTTCCTGGCGCCGGATGTTACAAGTGCCCAGGTGAGTCACACTGTGTGCACACTAATAGTGAGAGTTGTGTAAATGTCATATCTATATGTGAATTTCAGCATAGATGCAACTTTAATTCAGATTCAGAATCCCTCTTCCTGGCAATACTTTAATCTGAACCAGATTCCTGGCTTCTGCTCCACGGATGATTAGTTTATCCAGCCGAGCAGTGTTAGCGTGAACTGCGGGTCAGTGTGTGTGTGATATTAAACCTCCTCTGTTCCTCTGATCCGTAGGTGAACACAGTGGTGAGCGGAGCACTGGACAGGCTGCACTATGAGAAAGATCCCTGCGTGAAATACGACATTGGGCGCAAGCTGTGGATCTATCTCCATCGAGACCGCAGCGAAGAGGAGTTCGGTGAGAACATTACGTGTGTGCACAGCGTGATATTTACTCCATAGAGTCCCCATCTCATATTGTCTCTTGTGTCCCCCAGAGAGGATCCACCAGGCTCAGGCCGCCGCAGCCAAAGCCAAGAAAGCCTTGCAGCAGAAGCCGAAGACTCCGTCAAAGATTGTACGTTACAGCTTCTGCTTTTCCTCCTACTTCACTAGTTTCTGCTTTCTGGGACCCTCTGCTGATCTGTTTTACCGTGTCGGGCCACAGAGATGTGTCCTTAGTGTAGGGACTCCCAAATAGGGTCCCAGAATGTGTTTTATGTTCCCCAAATTGTGATATATACAGTCTATTGGGAATTGGCACTTACTGGACCCCAGAACCACGGTACAACGACCAGAAAGGGGATAATGTGATGAGTTTATTCTGGTGTATTTGCAGAAGTCCGGCAACAAGGAGTTTCCTTTAAAGAGCGGTGGGACCCCTGAGCCAGGACAGCTGAACCTGAACGATTGCAGTATGCCGCTAACACCGGGGACCCCCAGCACCCCGACCACACCAGCACTTCCGACTACACCACTGTCCCCCACAATATCTGCTGCTGTCAGTAAAATAGTCACCAGCAGTGCCCCAGAACCCCCTAAATCCAGTCCCAGGTAAGAAACCTCCAGGAAGTCTAAACCCCCTGCTCTCGTGTCGTTCTCAGTATAAACGTTTCTTCTTTGTCCTCTCCACAGCGTCCTCCTGGTGTCCTCTCCCGCTATGCCTCAGCTGAGCACCTTGCTGACTCCCTCTGTGACTACTCAGGTGACCCCAGCGCCTGTAAGGACCCCCAGTCTCTCCTCTGCCACCACCATTCCCCAAGTGCGAATAGTGACGGCGTCTGCCGCTGTCTCGTCCACTCCGCCTCCTGCCATTGTCACCCAGTCTCTGTCTCCGGTGTTGTCTCACATCAGATTGCCGGTCACCGCCACAGCCACCAAGGGAATAACACAGGTAAGTGGCGGCTGGAAGCCTGGCTGTTCATCACATTCGTTAAACCTTAATTACCGGTATTATCTAAAATGGTCCCTTCACCATCTCTTACAACGCAGGTAGTGACGATGCCTGTAAAATCACAGCCGACTGTTGGCGTTCCGCGCCTCGGTACCT
The DNA here is from genome assembly GCF_038048845.1 of Mixophyes fleayi. Lineage (NCBI taxonomy): Eukaryota > Metazoa > Chordata > Amphibia > Anura > Limnodynastidae > Mixophyes > Mixophyes fleayi. The sequence goes on along the minus strand of NC_134412.1, from coordinate 97,353,670 downwards.
CTGTCACCACTCTGGGAGGTATTTCTGTGACTACTTTGGCCTCGTCTACTGTAGTCTCTTCCAAGCCGGTGGTTAGTTCCTCAGCTGGCTCTGCTCCGACCATCCTACAGAGCATCACCGGACAAAGCATTCTCAAACAGGTAAAAGTGTAGAGGACGTTCTCCCGAACACCAAGTTCTTCCTGCTCGTAATTTACACATTCAGAGGCTGATGTGTGATCTGCTAAACCTGCTGTGTTTCCATCTGGAGTTCAGTACATCGTGTGTGTTATAGAGCTTTGTAGATTGTTACCTTTTGGTCTGTCAAACTGTTTAATACACATATAAAATGAACACTCTCCAACTGCACACAGTTACTGGCAGGAAAGTGGTTGTACATTATTATGGGTGCCTGCATACCTGCCTACATGCTGTTGCTCTCTAGTGCAGGTTTTCTCAAACTCTGTCCTCAAGAGTCCCATAACAGGGCAGGTTTTCCAGGTGACCAGTGATATAATTACCCCACCTGTGGATGTGTTACATTGTGTCAGTCAGTAATGACTACACCTGTGCTCCAGCAGGGAGATATGGAAAACCTGCACTGTTAGGGGTCCCTGAGGACTGTGTTTAAGAAACACTGCTCTGGTGCACTAGGTGACTGAATACTGTTGGTTCTGTGTCTCCTTTAGGACGTTTTGTAGAATTTTTGACCATGTAATTTCTTCCTCACCAACAGGTGGCACTGTCCGGGCAGCTTGGCATGAAAACCCAGTCTGCCTCAAGTCTCCCACTTTCAACCACCAATCTCCGGATACAGGGCAAGGACGTGCTGCGCCTTCCTCCGTCTTCCATCACCACGGATGCTAAGGGCCAGACTATTTTACGCATCACACCTGACATGATGGCCACATTGGCCAAATCTCAGGTCACAGCCGTGAAGCTGTCTCAGGAACTTTTCTCCACTACCACAGCAAGTGGCTCCGGCAAGGGACTTCTGCAGATGTCCTCTAGCCCCTCTTCTCCATCTCCTCCAGCACCCGCCACCTTCAAAGTTACCCCTGAGGCTAAACCGGCAGAAACAAGCAGCTCTGGTTTCAGACTAATGCCAGCTCTGGGGGTTTCTGTGGCCGATCAGAAGGGCAAGGCCAGAACTAGTGCCGACACGAAGCCAGCCACAACTATAAGGATAGTGCAAGGACTCGGTGTTGTGCCGCCTAAGGTTGCTGCCACACAGAGCATTACAGTTACTGCCAAACCAGTACCCGTCGCTTCCTCCACTGTGGTCAAACCTGTTCACACAGCCACCACTTTAAGCCTATCGTCTGTGACCAGCACTGGAATGAAGCCTGTACCTACTGCCGTCACCATGGGGGCCGCAACAGCCACTATACGGCAGATTCCAGTCACTACACAGCAGCAGGTGAGAACCTATAGGGTGGGCAGAGACCTGGAGCAGAGCCGTGGTCTCCAGGGTTGTATAAGAACCTCGCACAGCGGCCTCTACAGAAGACCAGGGAGGCTCTTTGTACCACAGAAGATGTTTGAGGACCACAGTGATAAAGCCACTAAGCGGTTAAACCCTTCATTAGTCTGTTTGCATGAAAATGTGCTACAGAGTGGTTTTAATACATAGAGAGAGGTCGAGGTTCAGAGAAACTGTCTGAGCTGCCAGTGGTAATGTACAATACATTGATAATCCTCTGTAACGTGTGTTAGTGTTACCAGTTCTGCAAGAGAAGATTATTAAACCTCTACACAACCTGTAATTACAGCAACACCACTATGCGCCATACTGAGGGCTACGCTGTATATTATCTGCACCATCCCTTAGTAGCCGCTGGCACAGGGATCTCTGGTGGTTCTGGGTGAGCGTCTGCGCCTCTTCATCTTTTTTTTTACATTTGTATTCATCTTTCAGGGTAAACTACCAACGCGGATCACGGTGCCGCTCTCTGTACTCAGTCAGCCGATGAAAGGAAAGAGCGTCATGACCGCGCCAATCATCAAGGGCAACTTGGGAGCAAAGTGAGTCTGCCACTTGTTTATCCCCGTCCTGGCTAGAGCAGTCTAGGTCCATGTATATCTGTGTGTGATATAAGAGTATATAACGTTCATCCACCATAGCCACAATCTGCCTTGTACGGAGCGTGATTTATTCAGTTTGCCCAGCTGGCTCCTTTCGGCCAGGTGATAGGACGTCCTTCCACCTGGTTCCGTTATTAAAGGGGTGAGCTGTGACCCCAGTTGTCGCTGCACAGGTGGAGGGGTTATGTTATCCAGCTCTCTGCAGAGTGAAATAATTATTACTACAGGTATCAGACATTAATAGACCTGTGCTCCCGTCTTATGTTCTCATCGCTGCTATTTCTCTCTCTCTATAGTATCAGTGGACTCGGGCGTAATATAATCCTGACCACTGTGCCAGCTGGCACCAAGCTGATCGCTGGTAACAAACCTGTCAGCTTTCTGACCGCTCAGCATCTGCAACAGCTCCAGCAGCAAGGACAAGCTACACAGGTATGTGGGACCCCACTCCCTTCCAGCGCTGGGTTACTCCTCATTTATGAAGGGAGACAAGCAGCCGGTGTACCCGGTCAGTCTCTGCAGCTGCAGAGGAGGAGGAACACAACATGAATCCTGGAAACGCTTCCAATTGAAAAATGTGTTTTGTGATGGGGAATTGTATATTTGTACTGAAAAGCAGTTCAGAAAGAAAATGGCCATTTAATTCGTAGTCAGGATTCTTTATTTTTTTTTTTTATTTTATTTACTCCATTTGTCCAGAATGTGTAGTTCTCCCTTCAGGCACCAGGTGTCACTATTGCAGGTTGTGAAGTTCCCTTCCTCTGTGCAGGCTCCAGGATCAAGTGACCTCTCTCCTGCACTTCATGGTCTGAGTCTTATCAGTGTTGGTTCCTGTCTAACAATGACTCAGCTGTGTAGACGATTGGTGCTCACATTGTAAAGAGAGCAGTTTTGAGTGATGGGTCCTCTGCCAGAAATGTGGGTTTCATACTTTATAAAGGCTAAATCCATCCAGTATTAAAATACATTTTGGGTGGAATATGGTGACCTGGGATAAAATAAATACTTGGTTTTACTTGAAGGAGCTCATTAGATGAATCTATTGTGGGGTGGGGTCCCTCATCCTAAGGTCATCTCTCCTGCTTGAACAAATCTCCTTCAGGGTTATCCGATCCCCTGCCTTAAATCAGTATTTCACAAGGTTGGGAGAGACATTGGCAGGTCGAACAATACCTGTCCTATCACGAGAGCTGTTTTGCTGAATCCATCTAGCCCTGTTCAGTACAACGTAGTACTTTTAATTAGGTAAATTAACTTTGCCCAAAGCTGAAGAATCCATCATTTGTGAGAGTCCTCCACAAGAAATACTTAGTTCTTTCATAAAAAAATGTGATACTTTCACTTTAATGTCTCTAGTGCTTGTGAAATAAATGAACCTGGGAAACCTATGGGTAGAAGGGATTGTTGAATAACTAGGTCTGTGTTAGCTGTTGTTCCGCAAGACACAGTAATATGATTGCGGGTGCAGTAATAGACTTTATTTAATCTCTGCTAGGTGCGTATACAAACTGTCCCGGCCTCTCACCTACAATCGGCCTCCTCGTCTGCGGTCTCCAAAGCTGTATCCACTGTTGTTGTGACAACGACCCCTCCTGCCAAACCACCCCCGGAGCCACAGTGACTGGTGGACTTGTGTGATCGCAAAAAGTTTTAGTCCAGATGTGTTCTCCGGCTGCAGCACGTAATCGTTTCATGAAAGTGCTCATAAAGAGCAGCTGTAGAGCGACCAATAGCGGTTCTTAAAACTCCCATATATCAAGACACGGACATTTCTAATGGACACTCGAGATTCTTGAACCCTAAAAACTAATGAGCAATATAATTTTACCTTCATCCTTGTACAATGGCCCTTTGCTGAAGAAAATGTAGAGTTAGGAGACTCTGTGTTTTATCTTTTATGTTTTTATGTTGTAAAAGCAAATGGTAAAAAAAAAAATTAATATATATGTATTTTGCCTTTTGCTTGTAAATGTAAAATATATTTAAGACAGAATGAAAATATTGTGTTATTATTCTGTACCGGACATTTTTATGTTTCAGAGACTTTTATAGTTTGCACTTTTAGGCGAATACTTTTTTCACTGATTTAGAATTTACATGTCTTCTAAAATATAGATATGGTAAAGATGATATCACCATTTAGTTCCTTAGGTTCACAGATACAGTTACCTTTAACAGTCTAAGTCAGGTGCGGCCCTCCAGGTGTTGTGAAACTACAAGTCCCAGCATGCCCTTTCAGTTATCAACAGGTTGTCTACTGGCAAAGCATGTTGGGGCTTGTAGTTTCACAACACCTGGAGGGCCGCAGGTTGGACAGGCTTGGTCTAAGTCATCTCCAAGCTTTTTGTTGTGGAGATCTGGGACAACCAGCCCTATATCCAGGCATTTCCTCCCTCCCTCTTTCAACCTGGACCCTTGGCTGGCTAGAGTGTAGAAGGGTTTGGACAAGCCCTACACATTCCTGCAGTATCAGAGGGTCCCAGGGAGAAAGAGTTCCAGCTGTGCTACTGCCAGAAGTCTGGATCTCCTAGGAGAAGGGGGTCTAAACCTCTCCATGCATTTGAGTGGGTCTAGTCTTTGGCACAGTCTGTCTATTGCATTTCTTGGCTCCTTAACCTGCCTGTCCGCTAGGTTACTAGTCCAGTCCATCATGAACCTTATGGAGAATATTTAAAGGACTGCAAGTGCCTCGTTCCCTGAACCGCAAGCATACTCTGCCACTGATTGGGCTTCTGAGGAATGTTTTGAACAGCTCACTGATGGACCATCCTTTGAGTGAGGAAGAAAGCAAAACTAGGGACTAGACAATTTTGTAGACCCTCCAGCAACCAATGTTTACTGCTCTGACTGTCTTGTTTTAGGGTGGTACTTTCAACCCTGAATATTCCTTACTTTTGATCACGTCTCCTAGTTGTTCTTACATCGGCCCAGCTGTTTATGGAGTTGGTATCAGAGGAGTGCGGGATCCAAACAAATGCTTTTGAGCATTTTACTATTTTCCACAGTTGTGAGAATCCTTTGTAGCTGTGGACCTTCCGATTTCTCTGTAAATATAGAGAACCACGATTCCTCTTCCTGGCGGACTGACTTATCAGAGGGGTCCTTGAAAGAGGTTAAAATGTTCTTCTACAGAGTCTGTTTTTCACTTATTGATTCTCAGCCTTTTCAGCTGCTTGGATGCAAAGGCCACATGTTGTTGAAAAGAACAACTCTACAAGACGTTATAAGGGTTACAAGACGGCACTCCCACGGCTGAGCTGATGCAGATTTATCTGCTACACCAATGGCCTGGATGCTAGGGGACATTACCCTGTCCTGGATCATTAGAGGGGTCCGGTCTTGTACTCCAATCTGTTCCAAATCCCTCAACGTATTTGTTTTCTAATAGGAGTTTCTTCAGACAGTGATTCTGGCCAGTAGGGAAGGATAATTTCTGGATAACAAGCATGCTGAACTGCATATCCCAATTATGGAAGAACCACTATACCTTCCTCTGCTCCATACTTCCAGTTTTTGACCCCTTTTTACCTGTTTTGGACAATATTATACTGGAGGTCTGATCCAGGGAGTAGGCGCTTCTCAAACTTACCTTTCCAGCCACTGGAGTAACGCTGGCACAAAGATATCAGTGCATATATGGGTAATTACCATACAATCTAAATGAAAGTAATTCCAAGACTCCATATATAGAAATATTAAGAGGAATTGAAGAGTGGATGAAGAGAGAAGGTTCACAACCAATCCCAATAAAACAGAGACACTTCTTAGGAAGACTAATACTTCCCTATGAGTTTAATGAAAATGAACTGAGAGAAAGATGCAGATTAATAAGAACCAAACCCTATAGACAAGTTCTGCAGCCGCAGCAACCATGGCTTACAGAAAGGTTGTAAATCAGATGCAACAAATTATAACGGCACCGATCCATTTGGTATTTAAGGTGAAGGCCACCTACATGTGATTATGACCTTTAGCATTGGTCTCTCTCCATATAGCGATGCAGCAGATGATTGTTTTAGGGACAATTCAGCATCAGTACAAACCTCCAGAAGGAAAATGCCCCACAATATATACAAACTAGTGTAGAACGAGGAGTGGGACCAGAGGGGAGAGAGAGAGGGTGGAACAAAAAGGATACGCACATGGTAAAACCAGAAGGTATTGTCAATTGGAAACTTCATTGTGCTAAATAAAGGGCCACAATTTGCGCCCCCTACCAGACACAGCAAGTTTGATAGCTGTATAGATTACACCATTTTACAAACGTACTCTTAGACGATCCAGTGTAAGAAAGGATAAGGCAGTGATTAACAATAAGACATAATTCACACACACTTTGGAAACATGAAGAATCGTTTGATTGAAACATTCCAGCGAGGATCTTTAAGAAATACCAGAAAATAAAAAATAATCTTACACAAAATAAACATCCACAAGATCTAGAAGAAATAAGTAGATACAAAAGTCAGGTTACTAAGCCACTGGATAAGTTGGGGGCAGTAGTCCTCCTTTTATTATTAAAAAAATGCTCGCAGGTTGCTTGAGATCTTATAAAATGACTCCACCAAGGCATATGAAACACGATTAATTTTTTCTACTAAAGGAAACGACTTAAGAATTGTAACACACAATGAATATGATGTCCTGCGGGCAAAAGCCTTAACGCCCCAACCTTTTTTTTTTTTTTCCTCCTTCATCCACTCTGGGGGACACTGCTACCATGGGGTTGTCTGAGGCCGTTGGAGTTGGCACTTAAATAGTTAACAACTAAGTTTGACTCCTCCCCTCTGCAATCCCACAGACCTCAGTTATGTCTAAGTGCCCGAGGAGTTGGGCTGCGTTTGGTACTGTTTATCAGTACCTGCTGCTTAGTGTTAGACTTTATTAGGTTTCAAACGAGTGTAGGGGAGGTTTTAATGTTAACATTTTTTTCCTCATAGATATTTATAATGGAACAAAGTTCCGTTCCTTTAAGAAGAAAGGGGTTTTTTAAAAAAAACCAAAAACAAACTACAGTATCTGTGTGGTATTTAGTGACGGTGACAGCGCTGAGCGCCTGACATCACTCTGTCCCGGCGGGTCCGACACTGCCATAAGGCAGAGAGCGCCGCACTCCGTCTGAGGACCGGACAGGTTGGGAGATACCAAGTCCCCCGCTGAGGGGGAGCTTGAATCGCTATAGCCGCAGGAGGTGTTGTGGATGCGGAAGGAGTCCAGAGTGAGCAGTAGGAGAGGCACAATATACACTCACAGGACTGAACTGTCTGAGGTTTTATTTATGACAAAGAAGACGGCCGGCTGCTCAGTGGAAGATCCCGAGGAGGGAGATTTTCCCGCCCTTTCCTTTCTATGGGCGTTTGAACCAGCAGACAGCGGGGAGTGAGTGAGAGATTCTCCCCCTGTCAGTGGTACGCTCCGGAGCCGGAGATATATTCGCACCTTCTCCTGTCATCGCAGTCAGACTTCAGAGGCACCTCAGAGAGTTATACTGCTGCTGCTTCTCCTTGTGTCAGCTCAGTGCCCCATAGGGGATATGTATTAAAAAAAAGAAAACACCAGTGCTGGGAGTGTAAAGTAGAACCCCCCCCCCCCCCCTCTCTGCTGATTGGTACACTCCAAAGGCGGGAAAATCCAGCCAGAGGTTACCTCAGAGGATCCTGACTGACATATGGAGAATCTGCTGCTTCACTGACAGTGACAGCTGAGTACCCCGGGTGTTGGTGATATAAGCAGCAGAGTTATATATATATGTATATATGTGTTTACAAGAGGCATACAGGGTTATATAACTGGACTCTATCTGCACTGAGGTGATTTTATACAATATCCTCCACTGTTACAGTGTTATTACCACAGATATTTATATCACTGTTAGTCAGGGTCAGAACTAGTCATTATTATACTGTATTATTCTCTGTGAAAGTCGCCTAATCTGTATTTCCTAAAAAAAAAAAAAAAAATATAATGTCTGATAACAATAATTATTGTGCAGAATGTTATCCCTGATGACAATGATCTGTCAGATATCTGTGGGGTACAGAGAGCGGGGGCTGCTCAGTGTGACCCCGTCCTCAGCAGTCAGTACTGGGGGTAACTGGTTACTGAGGGTCCTTGTGATGATAGAGAGAGCACTATATATATATATATATAGTTTAGAGTTTTATTATAGAAGGCCCTAGAGGTAATGCAGACAGTATATTACATGAGTGTCCAGTCAATGATTATGAGATATAATTGTATTATTCCGAGATTAATTTCCATACTGTTTTGAGGCATTAGCCAGGATCAAAACAAATGTGGTTCTACTGTTATCTGTGTACTGTGGTTGTTTATGGTCTGTCTGTTTCTTTTTAAAACTATATACTGTGTGTGACTGACAGGCTGCTCTCTGTCAGCAGTATATACTGTGTGTGACTGACAGGCTGCTCTCTGTCAGCAGTATATACTGTGTGTGACTGACAGGCTGCTCTCTGTCAGCAGTATATACTGTGTGTGACTGACAGGCTGCTCTCTATCAGCAGTATATACTGTGTGTGACTGACAGGCTGCTCTCTATCAGCAGTATATACTGTGTGTGACTGACGGGCTGCTCTCTATCAGCAGTATATACTGTGTGTGACTGACAGGCTGCTCTCTGTCAGCAGTATATACTGTGTGTGACTGACAGGCTGCTCTCTGTCAGCAGTATATACTGTGTGTGACTGACAGGCTGCTCTCTATCAGCAGTATATACTGTGTGTGACTGACGGGCTGCTCTCTATCAGCAGTATATACTGTGTGTGACTGACAGGCTGCTCTCTGTCAGCAGTATATACTGTGTGTGACTGACAGGCTGCTCTCTGTCAGCAGTATATACTGTGTGTGACTGACGGGCTGCTCTCTATCAGCAGTATATACTGTGTGTGACTGACAGGCTGCTCTCTATCACCAGTATATACTGTGTGTGACTGACAGGCTGCTCTCTATCAGCAGTATATACTGTGTGTGACTGACAGGCTGCTCTCTATCAGCAGTATATACAGTGTGTGACTGACAGGCTGCTCTCTATCAGCAGTATATACAGTGTGTGACTGACAGGCTGCTCTCTATCAGCAGTATATACTGTGTGTGACTGACAGGCTGCTCTCTATCAGCAGTATATACTGTGTGTGACTGACAGGCTGCTCTCTGTCAGCAGTATATACTGTGTGTGACTGACAGGCTGCTCTCTATCAGCAGTATATACTGTGTGTGACTGACAGGCTGCTCTCTATCAGCAGTATATACTGTGTGTGACTGACAGGCTGCTCTCTATCAGCAGTATATACTGTGTGTGACTGACAGGCTGCTCTCTATCAGCAGTATATACAGTGTGTGACTGACAGGCTGCTCTCTATCAGCAGTATATACTGTGTGTGACTGACAGGCTGCTCTCTATCAGCAGTATATACTGTGTGTGACTGACAGGCTGCTCTCTATCAGCAGTATATACTGTGTGTGACTGACAGGCTGCTCTCTATCAGCAGTATATACTGTGTGTGACTGACAGGCTGCTCTCTATCACCAGTATATACTGTGTGACTGACAGGCTGCTCTCTGTCAGCAGTATATACAGTGTGTGACTGACAGGCTGCTCTCTATCAGCAGTATATACTGTGTGTGACTGACAGGCTGCTCTCTATCAGCAGTATATACTGTGTGTGACTGACGGGCTGCTCTCTGTCAGCAGTATATACTGTGTGTGACTGACAGGCTGCTCTCTATCACCAGTATATACTGTGTGTGACTGACAGGCTGCTCTCTATCAGCAGTATATACTGTGTGTGACTGACAGGCTGCTCTCTATCAGCAGTATATACTGTGTGTGACTGACAGGCTGCTCTCTATCAGCAGTATATACTGTGTGTGACTGACAGGCTGCTCTCTATCAGCAGTATATACTGTGTGTGACTGACAGGCTGCTCTCTATCAGCAGTATATACTGTGTGTGACTGACAGGCTGCTCTCTATCAGCAGTATATACTGTGTGTGACTGACAGGCTGCTCTCAATCAGCAGTATATACTGTGTGTGACTGACGGGCTGCTCTCTGTCAGCAGTATATACTGTGTGTGACTGACGGGCTGCTCTCTGTCAGCAGTATATACTGTGTGTGACTGACAGGCTGCTCTCTATCAGCAGTATATACTGTGTGTGACTGACAGGCTGCTCTCTATCAGCAGTATATACTGTGTGTGACTGACAGGCTGCTCTCTATCAGCAGTATATACTGTGTGTGACTGACAGGCTGCTCTCTGTCAGCAGTATATACTGTGTGTGACTGACAGGCTGCTCTCTATCAGCAGTATATACTGTGTGTGACTGACGGGCTGCTCTCTGTCAGCAGTATATACTGTGTGTGACTGACAGGCTGCTCTCTATCAGCAGTATATACTGTGTGTGACTGACAGGCTGCTCTCTGTCAGCAGTATATACTGTGTGTGACTGACAGGGTGCTCTCTATCAGCAGTATATACTGTGTGTGACTGACAGGGTGCTCCCTATCAGCAGTATATACTGTGTGTGACTGACAGGCTGCTCTCTGTCAGCAGTATATACTGTGTGTGACTGACAGGCTGCTCTCTGTCACCAGTATATACTGTGTGTGACTGACAGGCTGCTCCCTATCAGCAGTATATACTGTGTGTGACTGACAGGCTGCTCTCTGTCAGCAGTATATACTGTGTGTGACTGACAGGCTGCTCTCTGTCAGCAGTATATACTGTGTGACTGACAGGCTGCTCTCTATCAGCAGTATATACTGTGTGTGACTGACAGGCTGCTCTCTATCAGCAGTATATACTGTGTGTGACTGACAGGCTGCTCTCTATCAGCAGTATATACTGTGTGTGACTGACAGGCTGCTCTCTATCAGCAGTATATACTGTGTGACTGACAGGCTGCTCCCTATCAGCAGTATATACTGTGTGTGACTGACGGGGTGCTCTCTGTCAGCAGTATATACTGTGTGTGACTGACAGGCTGCTCTCTATCAGCAGTATATACTGTGTGTGACTGACAGGCTGCTCTCTATCAGCAGTATATACTGTGTGTGACTAACAGGCTGCTCTCTATCAGCAGTATATACTGTGTGTGACTGACGGGGTGCTCTCTGTCAGCAGTATATACTGTGTGTGACTGACAGGCTGCTCTCTATCAGCAGTATATACTGTGTGTGACTGACGGGCTGCTCTCTGTCAGCAGTATATACTGTGTGTGTGACTGACGGGCTGCTCTCTGTCAGCAGTATATACTGTGTGTGACTGACAGGCTGCTCTCTGTCAGCAGTATATACTGTGTGACTGACAGGCTGCTCTCTATCAGCAGTATATACTGTGTGTGACTGACGGGCTGCTCTCTATCAGCAGTATATACTGTGTGTGACTGACAGGCTGCTCTCTATCAGCAGTATATACTGTGTGTGACTGACGGGGTGCTCTCTGTCAGCAGTATATACTGTGTGTGACTGACGGGCTGCTCTCTGTCAGCAGTATATACTGTGTGTGACTGACGGGCTGCTCTCTGTCAGCAGTATATACTGTGTGTGACTGACGGGCTGCTCTCTGTCAGCAGTATATACTGTGTGTGACTGACGGGCTGCTCTCTGTCAGCAGTATATACTGTGTGTGACTGACGGGCTGCTCTCTGTCAGCAGTATATACTGTGTGTGACTGACAGGCTGCTCCCTATCAGCAGTATATACTGTGTGTGACTGACAGGCTGCTCTCTGTCAGCAGTATATACTGTGTGACTGACAGGCTGCTCTCTATCAGCAGTATATACTGTGTGTGACTGACGGGCTGCTCTCTGTCAGCAGTATATACTGTGTGTGACTGACGGGCTGCTCTCTGTCAGCAGTATATACTGTGTGTGACTGACGGGCTGCTCTCTATCAGCAGTATATACTGTGTGTGACTCTTAGGCTTCTCTCTGTCTGTGGGTACTACAGGTATCACTGCCACTGATCAACAGTATTCTGTGTCTGTCTGACAGGCTGCTCTCTATCTGCGGGTACTCTGCCCTAGATATGGTTCTGGAGGGATGAGAGTAGAATGTAAACGTAAGTTACGATTGAAATATTTGCACATAAGCGTATGCCTGCTGTATTCAGAGCTGAAGATCCTTCCCCTTGACAACACACCCCTCAGATTCTTGCATTCAACTTGCGAACAAGGACAAAAACTTTTTATTTTATGTTACAAACTTTATTGCTGTGAAACATCATATAAATGTGAATAACCTTGTTACTACAGCAGGAAAAACATTCCAACACGCATACAATTTTTTTTTTCCTCCTCTTTGTTACAACACGCTCGACAAATCCTAATCTATGGATGAGTAACTACTAGAGTCTCAGTAAGCGTCTGCGAATCATTTGCTTGTAATTTACTAGCACTTTGCAGTTTGGGTGTTCATCATAATCATCATCTGCTTCTAACACCTGCCCCTAACCACCTGCAAATCAAACTGTATCCCAGTCTGATTCCATATACAAATGCTCAAATATGTCCTCACCGTACAGGTGTAATGATTGGCAAGTGGCTGAGCCGCAGGTCTGAACAGCCTCGACTGCGTATGATCACTTTGTGAAAAATGCAAAGATACTCTACACAGATAGGCGTATGTCAGGCTGCAGTGCGCCTTCTACACAAGGAATAATATTCTCTCCCACTCTATTTATATACAAGTTTGAACATTTGTCCAGTACATGAAAGAATTGTGACTGAGCGCTGATGAAGACGTGATCTCTTTTCGGTGCATGATCAATAGAACAGGTTTATCACAGTAAAATCAGTCTGTGATACACAAATCACTCAGTGAAAAAATTGTTTGTCATAAAACTCTCCATATATAACGATACTATTGTTACACGTATTTATAGAAGCTTATAGCACCATTTACTGCACGATCATTTATGGCTGAAAACAATAGTAATAACCGCAGCACGTGTAACATAAAAGAACACAGACGTCACTTATTGTCTTAGTCTCGGCCTGCGCAGCTATTTCTGTTGCATAATTTGGTTCAGAAGACAATACGCCGCTATATTGGTCGCTCTTGAAACCATCTAACTGGGCACTACATTGCTTTACTGAATGTAATGCTGATTCCTAACCGTATAGAGCTTGATTTGATATTGTCTAAACTTTAATAGTTATTTTAAGTTATAGATGTATTTAATAACTTTTAAGGTACGGGTTTAAAATTCTGTGATCCGCTTAATATTTTGGCTGATACATTCCTGGTAAAGTGGCCTGAAATGTGCCATTGAGGTTGTATTGATGTAGCTGCTGCTTGCCTGGTGGTGGAGGTGGAGTATTTCTACCCCTTTACCTCTCTCACCTTCTACTCCTGTGTAGGTTGAGTAACAGCAAAGTATCACAGATTCAGCAGACGTACCTGTGTACAGTTACCAGGATATACATGTGAGCCAGGCCATCCCATTTGATGAAAAAAAGTAATAGATCTTTAATTGCACCAATCATCTTTACTCTCCAGCATAATTTACTTAGGTAACAGGAAGTAGCTTCACTTGGGATAAGAGTTGACACACTTGCGTAGCTGGACATTTTTTTCCTTCCTCTCCCACTACATAGCTGGGATAATAATCCCAATGATTCTGCTTGGAGTATTGCCAGCAGTGTGAGGGGTGGGGGGGTTCCTGCGCTGCAGTATTATAATTTTAATTAGTTTTAAACAGTCACTGTGGCTCAGTGGTTAGCACCTCTGCCTCACAGCACTGGTGTCATGAGTTCAATTCCCGACCATGGCCTTATCTGTGAGGAGTTTGTATGTTCTCCCCATGTTTGCGTGGGTTTCCTCCGAGAGCTCCGGTTTCCTCCCACACTCTAAAAAACATACTGGTAGGTAATTGGCTGCTATGAAATTGACCCTAGTCAATGTGTCTCTCTGTGTCGGAGTGTGTGTGTGTGTGTGTGTGTTAGGGAATTTAGACTGTAAGCTCCAATGGGGCAAAGTGAATGAGTTCTCTGTACAGCGCTGTGGAATTAGTGGCGATATATAAATAAATGTTGATGATAATGAACAGTCAAAATCTACAATTTTGTAATTTGGCACAAAATGATAATGATCAATTTTATGGGCTATATTATAGCTACACAATCTCCTCCCCTCCCTGAAAAAAAAAATATTACCACGTTTAGAAAACAAAATTTACTATGATAAAGGTAAAGCACCAATGTCATTTAGTCTGTCCTAAATATACAGCTTAAGTATAAATTGAAATCATGTTTTCCCCGGATCTCTTCTTATAGACTTGCAAGAGTGGGCAGCACACAAAGCCCTCTGTAAAACATCTGGTAATGCAGCAAGATGTGATCACTTGTACGCAAGGTGCGTTCAGCAAATGTTCTTCTGTGTCAGTAGTGAAGATATTGTGAAAACTGTGACTGTTACAACCTACTGCTTGATTTCACTGCTTTTATAATACATTTCTTCCAAGCTCAAAACAAAAACAGTAAAAAGTCTTCAATTTAACAGAGTACAGATTGAAAAAGGCCAATTTAGTGCAATTTGCATATCAAAGGTGACGGTTTAGCGCCTTAGGTTCCCAGAACTTGTTAGTACACAAGATGATCTCTGCTGTGGGATGAGTTTACACACATCAGCCAGAGGATGCTATGATCAGCTTCAGAGAATTCGTCTAAGTTCCTTAATCAATTTGAATATAAACCCATACAATTCTGTATTTCTTCGTCCATTGCAAAGACAAAGCCATATGACCAGAGGATGCGTTCTGGAGAAATAGCTGTACAGTGGATATAAGGACATCATCCTCCTGCATTGTTGTCAGTAATCTGCGCGTCCCTCTCTATTCCTCATCCGAGGCAGCAAGAAGAGCAGCCTGAGCCTCTGTGTTGTGAGGTTTTATCTTCTTGATCCCAATATTCACCTCTCCAGCTTGTCCCTTATTCCTCCTTATGCAGCTGAAACAGAAAGCATTGGTCATTAAAGATACATTTACTGTGTCTATCCGAACAAAGTGTAATTCTCATTACCCATAGAGCGGAGCTCTACACAGACGTGTGTGTGTGTGTGTGTGTGTGTGTATATGTATAGAGTGGAGCTCTACACAGACGTGTGTGTGTGTATATGTATAGAGTGGAGCTCTACACAGACGTGTGTGTGTGTGTGTGTGTGTGTATATGTATAGAGTGGAGCTCTACACAGACGTGTGTGTGTGTGTGTGTGTGTGTATATGTATAGAGTGGAGCTCTACACAGACGTGTGTGTGTGTGTGTGTGTGTATATATATGTATAGAGTGGAGCTCTACACAGACGTGTGTGTGTGTGTGTGTGTGTGTGTGTGTGTGTGTGTGTGTGTGTGTGTGTATATGTATAGATCGGAGCTCTACACAGACGTGTGTGTGTGTGTGTGTGTGTATATGTATAGAGTGGAGCTCTACACAGACGTGTGTGAGTGTGTGTGTGTGTGTATATGTATAGAGTGGAGCTCTACACAGACGTGTGTGTGTGTGTGTGTGTGTGTGTGTGTGTGTGTGTATATGTATAGAGTGGAGCTCTACACAGACGTGTGTGTGTGTGTGTGTGTGTATATGTATAGATCGGAGCTCTACACAGACGTGTGTGTGTGTGTATATGTATAGAGTGGAGCTCTACACAGACGTGTGTGTGTGTGTGTGTGTGTGTGTGTATATGTATAGATCGGAGCTCTACACAGACGTGTGTGTGTGTGTGTGTGTGTATATATGTATAGATCGGAGCTCTACACAGACGTGTGTGTGTAGAGATTCCACAGAAGTGTTTGTAGAGCGGAGCTCCCACAGATTTAGGTATAGAGCGGAGCTCCACCCAATGTACATATACTTATGTATATAGATGTATACTAACTAACACCAACCAGAGGTGCATTCTGACTAATCGTCACATTTATACATCATTACCTATAAAACAGTTGAAATTGGTGGTCAGTTGCTAACTCTGCATTATAATCACTCCTGA
Organism: Mixophyes fleayi; assembly: GCF_038048845.1. NCBI lineage: Eukaryota > Metazoa > Chordata > Amphibia > Anura > Limnodynastidae > Mixophyes > Mixophyes fleayi. The sequence goes on along the minus strand of NC_134412.1, from coordinate 97,337,607 downwards.
TGCAGACAATGAATTATCACTAAACTAAAGGGGCTGAATTAGGGTTAGGTGCAGAAAATGCAGCAAATGTTTCCACGTAGGGCTAATGATGCATACTCTGCATGCGTCACACATACTAGTCAGCTCTATTCTTATACTGCACTTTAGAGTTGGGATAAATCGTACCCAGCATTGACATCTGCATAAAGCCGATTCATTGAGAGAATAGGACGGAGTACAAAGAGCTCAGAACACAGGAGAGAGCATCTTCTATAGAACCAGAATATGGAACCGCGGTCTGCAGAAGACATTGATCCCTACCAAATCACCTACGTGTGGTTTATTCCATTGCACTTACCAATAAACCAAGAAATAATTGATGGCAACAATCAACAAGGCAACAGCATAATGCCAGCAGAAACACATGGTGATAAACATGATATTCTCATGATCTGTCTGGTTCCACTCCGGGGCTCCTCCAAGGGGATATAGTACAAACCCGATCTACAACAAAACAATAATGTATGAGACATCTGTGTGTTTTACAATGAGCTCCAATCTACCTGAAATATGCTGTATTATTGAGAGATGGGTTGTGCATTTTGTGGAATAACAATATGGCAGGAACTACATCCGTTGTACAAGGTGGCAAGGTTCATCTCCGGGCCTTGTACCCTTGGCGGTAGTTGAGCCACTGCAGTCAACTGATTATTATTAAGGACATGATTCTGAACACAATCATAAGTAATGACTGTGTAGGCTTCGAATGATGCGCGTAGAGTGTCGTAGAATAATAGCAGATATACAGTCAAGTCGATAACTACCTGCCAGAACCAGGTTCCTTGGAGGATGGCTAAACTAGTACGAAATAATTCAAGGACAATGTTGTTGTTCAGAAACACTTCAATCATAATAGTAATAGACCCTCCAAACACAGCTATGAGAAGCAAGGAATGAATATGCTGGTCAAGGGGTGGTCGATTGTGGACATGGTAATAGAAGAGAAGACCTGTGGAAAAGAGAAAAGTCAATGGTTATTTTTCTAAGACAGTGGTCGGGACTCCATAAAATGACTAAGACGAACCGGAAGATACACAAGTCTGAGATGAAAAAGTAAAAAAGAGGAGACAACTCTCTTACCTTCAATGAAAACAGCCAATGCCAAGGACAAACGGTCCATCCCCTTTGGAACTTTCAGAGGGAAGTATGTCAGGATGTCCACCACTCCGGAGAGACCATAGAAAAAGTACATTGTTGTATGCTGCCAGTTCATAAGCTTTACCCAGCCGTCCTTGGTGGCAAGATGCATGTGCGGTCCGTCTGGTACAAACTGCTCGGCCAACATCCCTGCAGAACAAGTGTCAATGTTGAAATAATACGCCAACATTTCTCTACAAAGATGTCATCAGTCTTCCAGAACGTTGTCATGCAAATTAAGCTCATTGTCTCTGAAAGTGTTCCCAACTACCTTCAACTTAATTCCCAAGAGAACAGTGATCTCAACCTCTATGTACAAACATTGAGTCCTGTGGAAGATCTTACCCACAAGAGTGAAGAAGACTTTCATTATTCCTTCAATAAGCTCCAGACGCTGGTAACCTTTGTTGGGGCGACAGTTTCCTTTTACTTTGGTTTTAAAGTATTTGAGGGGATATATCACGGACCACCACAAACCGAAAACGATGAAGAAACTGCCCGGCAGGGCATGACCTTTAAAGTTTGCCATTTATTTACCTGAAACAACAGAAAATTATATAATCTAAAGGTCCCAAAGAATGTCCTCCCAATAAGATTAAACGGGATTAATTGCAGGGAAAAGTCTTTACTCAACTCAATGACCGATACAAGAGGATTGGGGGGGGGGGGGGGGGGATTTCACCAATACCTTTCTTATTCAAGGACAAAGGATAAGTATATGTAAAAACTAAAAGTACAGACTAAATACGGGACAGATAGATAAGTCTTAGTTGGAGCATTACAATAACCCTGTTCATCAACTAGAGAGAAAGTTAACACGCTCTTATCATTGAAATGAACAAGCAGCATGAATTGATGGCTTTATTGTATTAGGAAACCACTGTGCCAACGATATTATAGACTGTGTGTAGAGTATTATGACCTGTCTGAAGGAAAGAGAAGTACCATCCAAAAATATAGATACAGGGCAAACATATTAAACTTTTAAGTCTCTATTTAAACACAGGGAAAACGGAGACCGTGCAAACTCCATACAACTATAAGACCCTGGTCAAAAACAAATTTAGGACCCCAACGCTGTGAGCCAGCAATGCTAACCACTTTGCCACTATCCTGCACATATCATCCCCTTTATAAAATTGTGACACAAAGCTTTCTTTGTTTAATCCCATCTTTGAAGACAGTCAGTTCATAGGAATGGTGAAACGTACATGCAAAATTGCAATTCCAGTAGTTTGAGGATGAGTGTGACAGTCACCCTCAGAGGGATTAAGACACTGGATTCCAAACTTTTTCAGTTCAAGGCACCCTTAGGATTTCCAAACATTTTTCAAGGCACCCCATAGCCAAAATAATAACCAAGTAGTACCCCCATTGCTTACCACTGGCCCTGGCCGAAGAACCCCTGTGAGATCTCCAAGGCACCCCAGGGAGTGTAGGCGCACAGTTGGGGAACCACTGGATTAAGAGAATGAATATTTGCTCTCGTCCCATGCTCAAGGTGATGGTCATCACTAAGTATATTGTATTATTACACTACTTTCATGTGGCCTGACAACCATCTCCACATTCTGTAACTGACTTTCTTTTCTTTTCAAACAAGCAAAGAGAAAAAGGCTCCAGGCAAAGTTCCAGCAATATATCCAATTGAGTCCAACACTATCTTGATGGAACCTAGTCCATAAATAATCACCTGAGCGATCCTGTTAACATTCTTGAATGGGGATATATTTTCTCCCTAATATTAGTGCTATCAAACTATTAGTATGGTCAAAATTACAGCAACCGCCTATATTACAATATAGTTTGCCAAATTCTATTTACGGTACACTGGAGTGTGAACAAAAGTATAATTAAGATTTATTGTAATGTAGAGATTGGAAAATTGGCTCTGAGATCTGACAAATTACACCTCACACCTCTGTATTCTTTCCGCTCCTGGAAAATCTAGAATTTCAGGAAGGAGATGCAAAACAACCGTTCACTAGATGGGTACTAAACCGAGACACCTCCTGGAAAACCCCTCACATACCCGGAGATGTAGTAAAATGAGACGTTTTATCCAAACACATTATGTACAAACAGTTCTTCATGTGCTGGGGCAACAAGGCGTGTTTAACCCTCGAGATTCACTCATACAGAATGTCCCTTACACCACCTCAGCCCAATGTGCAAGAACTCTCATTATAATGTTAAGGCTCAGATCTTAATACCACCGACAACCTGTGAAATGACATCAAAATTGCTGTTCACAAACATTCCTCATTTAACCTGATAAAACCAGAGAAATGTTGGAAAGAAGAATGTCTGGTAAATGCAGTGTCCAGATGTGCAAAGCTAGACTCCCAGCTGTAAGTAGGTGCTATTACAAGTATTATCATCAATCAATGTCAGACTTATAATTGTAATTAACAGATAATGCAGAATAAACCTATTAAATTTGAAATTAAAATGTAAAACATTTGAAAGTGATGAGTACTTTTTATAGGTACGGTATGAAGGACATACTTGTACACCCAGAGAAATGGCCAAAATGTTGCTGACTGACTGTGGAAGGGGACAATGTGGAACTGGACACTTGCGTACGGACAGCCGTGGCAGGTGCAGTGGGTGGGAGGTTATACTGGTCACTTGAGACGATGCAGACTTTCTATGGTGCCTGGAATCTGCATAAACAGGACTTTGGTTGGTCCTTCTTCCTGGGGACAGATGCAAAGCTGGCACTATGGGGTCTTGTGCACCAGAACAGCTCGTTACACTGCTAGTCCGATGGAGAGAGTACAGCCATGTGTCTGAGGGATCTGTCAAACCCTTCCTTCCTGCACCATGCTTCTTGATGGACTAGAGCCGCATTAAGGGCACGTGCCCAGGCAGCGCTCCCTCAGGGGGCCCCACAGACCAGATATATAGCACTGTATGGTTCATCTTATGATCCGTTCCTCTCTCCCTTCACCTCCTCTGATCACATCACATGGGACACGCACCACATGACAGAATAGTCTGCCTCTCCAACAGTGTGGCTGGATGAAGGTACGTGGAGGAGGGGAGCTATTCATTTAATGGTGGAGTGTTGTAATGGTAGGTGCAATTAATTATTATGCGGGGTGATGGTGGGGCTTTTTAATTTAATAGTCAGGCCTATTAATTCAAGGTGAAGTGATCGGTCCTTTAATGTAATACTGGGGTGGTTTGGAGGCTATTAATTGATATGGGACTGAGTTTAGGGAGAAAGAGGACTATTTATTATGTGAATATTAGTAATTTAATGATGGCGATGGCATTTTAGGAGGGAGGTCTTAAACGTGGGTAGTATTGAGCCTGGTTGGAGTTTTCAAAAAAAAATAAAATCAAAATAGGGCCCCCAACATTCCAGGATCCAGACAAGCAGCAACTGATCTAAAGACACCAGCAGCCACAAGTGGTGAAAGTGATAAGAACAGATAGGAGAGAGCAGGACAGTCTGCCAACTGTCCTGAATCTGTTGGAGCAATGCCAAATTTGGGTGACTGTATCATTTAGTGAGATTTGGTCCGACTACAAGGACAGTTGGGAGATATGTCCCTCATCACACTGTACTACTCATGAAGGTAGAGCTGCGTGCATCTAACTGTAGTGCAGACAGTACTGCCTGTGTATTTGTCTAAAATGATAACTATGTTACATCATAGGGGCCATCCTGTCCTAAGTGTCCCAGGCCCCCCAGAGCCTTAATCCAGCTCTGGGTGGCTTGGTCCAGGTCATGTTGTAAATCACAAAGGATTAAGACACCTTGAGATCAGACGTGAAAAATGATGATAATTAATTACAGCAGAGCAATGGAGACTATTACGTGTCCCTGGTGTCTTCCACTTCCCAAGTCGTGTGAATCGCACGACCTCCGGATGACGGTCACCGCGGAGAAGTACAGATGGCGTCCCCAGGGGATGAGAACTGCACGAATCTACTTGTTACAGTCACAATCATTCATTAATCATTACTGAAAAGTTAATTAAAAAGAAAATAAAAGGAAAAATAATAGTACGAAAAGCAGAGAGGTTTTATTTTTAAAGTGACTGCATTTCCGCCTGTAATTTCTTATAGAAAATATGTTCCTGCCTTTGCCCCAAAACACATGTTTAGATTAATGGTTTTGCTGGGAAACTCAAACACACAAAGAACAAGTCTTGCTCATTTCTACAGCTACCAGGTCCTCAACTCCGGCTTATCAAATATATATATATATATATATATATAAAACAAAACAAAAAAAACAACATAATATATTTATTATTACACGACCCCCCCTTCAACAAAGCGGTGAGGACATTTACACAGTTGTCAATGAAGGAAAGTGATGTCCGTGAAGTGACCTCCCCCAGACACCTGCACTGACAACCGACTAACCTGTGTCTGATGTTGCCCTCCCCTCGCTCCTCTGGGCAGTCAGCCGTACCCATGTTCTGGTGATCACTGCTGATTGGGGTGGGGGGTATCCCAGAAAAGTCAAAGGGTTTCTCCAAGCTGTTAATGCTTTAGGATCTCCTCCTCTACCCGATTTGAGCTACCACAGGGTATTCTAAGACTCTTCGCTCCACCACAGCTGAACACTTACAGGCTGCCAATCTCTAATGTATATGTGAAATCTTGTATATGCTCCAAGTGGTAATAGAAATGTCTGACAGTCTGCAACACATGAGTCACTTATACAAGTATTAAGTGATGTTACTGAGAGCCACTTGTGTTTTGAATCGTTCGGTTCACACATACATTACATGCCACAATCCGGTTTTTCAAGCCCATTAATCCCATTCTGCAAAAGTTGTCAGTGTAGCAATCACAACAGACAATGCCTCTAACAAACATCCAGTTACGACACACCCACACAAAACCTGGCAGCAAAATTAGAATCAGACACAACATACGTAATCTGCAGGCTGGTCGGAGATTTGTGCCTGCAGTGTGCTCCACAATGTGATCTCTACATGACCACACACATTCCTGGACTGCACAAAGCACAGAAAGGAAACTGCTGCCCTCCTGGCCTCCAATTTTAATCAAATTACCATCAAAATATTTATAAATTGCGCCCCCCTTCAGCATTGTGTGCTGGGCAGCCGCCTCTCTCGCACAGCACCAGTTTCGAACCCTGCCACAAAGCTACACGTTAGGGGGCCATTAATATTTCAACAGATAAACCAATTCTCTGGCTCATTATAAGGTTTGCTTTAAAGACAAACGCTACTAGTGGAAATCTCCCCCCTACCCCAAACTAAAAGAAGATCAACCAGCATTGGGAGATATTCCCCCACATAGGTGCCTCCAGGACTCAAAGTCTAAAGTCTGGATGTCACCTGGGGCAGAAGGTTGTTGCTGAAGCAGCGTGTCCGACAACCTGCAATAATCTATCCATCGCAGGTCTGGATTGCAATAACCACCTGCCCTGCGCACAGCGGCGGGCTGGGTCGGGGGCACAGTGGCATTTGCACAGCTCATGTCTGCAGCTAGCAGCCGTGAAGCATGCAGAAGATGCTCTCCAGATGTTCAGATTGTGTTTATGTATCAAACATAATCGGAGTGGCTGGGAGTGTCTTTAACCTGCCTCATGGCTGCCAGCTGGCGCAGATACTGGGTATGCTGCTATAATCAGTGCCTTCTAGGAAACCGATTGTTAGATGCTGCTGGTAATTCACCATATAGTATAACTTTCTCCCAGCACAGTCAAACTTATTCTACAGTTTGGGATCCAGTGTAGGATCGCAGGAAAGGTGAGTGCTGTATTTGGGTCAATATCAGAGATCTGGGGTCTGTTTTTTTCGCCAACAGGGTTTGGAGAGGGTTGGGGGGTCTGCAATTATAATGACACCAGTGATCAACTACTGTAATTTAGTGCAATTAACTGTTTCAGAATATAACCGTCTCAGATCCTTTCCAGTCCTAAGGGCCCCCATAATATACAAAGAAAATCTCTGTATTGTACAGCGTCACTAGAATGCTGTCTGTATTCTATGACGGACACTAAGCTGCTCCCTATAACATATGGCAGCCACCTAGATACTTCCAATATTGTATGGCACTCATTGAGATGCTCCCTATATTGCATTGGTTACTAAGATGCTCTTTGTATTGTAAGGCAGACGCTGGAGAAAACTAGGCAAATGCAATGGTTTTGTATTTGCCAATTGCTCTTTGACTTTAGAATTTCACTGATAGATAATTACATGCTGGTAGAAGAGCCTGGGCACATTGCTGGCGTTTCCCCCCCGCCCCTCCCAAGCCAAAAGTTGCAATTCCATACTGCGATAACCACCTGCCCTCTACAGGTTCTGGGCTGCTGCACAGTCGGTCAGTTAGTAAATACCCCCCCACTGTCTGAGCCACCTGTATGATGTAAAACATCCTTTATCATCCTTGTCCCCATGAACTTGGCGTCCCACCTACAAAATATGACTAGGTGTAGTAAGTGATCTTTCCGTCCTGCTGAATGAGTTAATGTTTACCCACAATCTGTTTTACCTCTGCGTCTGGGAGCCAAGTACACTACAGGATGTTATCAGTGAGGCTGGGGCAGGTGCTTTTCTCCCAGCGTATGAGTCTGTGTGTACACCTAGGTTAGGGCTGCTCTCTGTGCCCAGATACACACACGACATTTGTTGGAAAGTGCTTGAGGCTCAGACATACAAGCAGCACAGGCTGCCACACGGCAAGTGTTTGCATTGTGTGCCTTTCACAAGTCCTAGTAACTGCACACACAGACACAGTAGACATCTCTTAGACTGCAGGGTCTGCTCAACCATGTGGGACAGTCTCTCTGTGCAAATCAGAACAAATGGGTCACAGTTTGTAATATTTCTTAGTATTGCTGTTCTATGAAATATGACCAATAAGATTTCTATAAACCAGCTCAGTTGTTTTTTAATTTTTTTTTTTATCATGGACAAAGACACCTTGGCAGCCTATTATATATAAATAATTATGAAACATTTGTAACTACACATGTGGATGTACCACAAAACACCACAACTTACAAGAATATACTAACTGCACACTACTATGACGACTTTGGACCCAGGGGAAAATTGGGAGGTTATTGCATAGAATGTTTTTAAAAAAACAAAATACACTGTACGTAAAGACAGATATTGTGGAGAGCTAAATAAGGACCAACGAGAAAGATTCTGCAGTGAAAGGTTTGTAAAACGATAATTTGAATGAAATCCATCAAATGAATGTGGAAACTGCCGATATCTCTCACCTGTGTGGTCTTTCCCGGCTGCACACTCCTGAGATCTCACCTGTGTGGTCTTTCCTGGCTGCACACTCCTGAGATCTCACCTGTATGCGGTCTCTACCGGCTGCACACTCCTGAGATCTCACCTGTCACTCCTTGGCACACACTCCTGAGATCTCAGCAGGAAGATCTGTAACAGGTGAACATTCCACCCACCTCATCCCAGGACAGGCTGGGGGAGGTGTGTACGCAATTGTGCGACCTTTGCACAGGATGACACAAGTGTAATAAAACCAGTTCTGTTCGTTAAACACGCTTGAATTGTTACATTATATCAGCCTTTTGGTTACTGAGCTGCTCCACCAGCAAATAAACAATATTGTGAGGATTAATGGTAAAACATGTTTAACCAGTCCTGTGTGTGCACATTTAATGGTCTGAAAGTATATAAATGCCTAATTATACATCAAAGACAAAACTTATATATGGAAAATAAAGCTTTTATAAAACTTGAAAATAGCTTTGAAAAAACTGGGAAGAGCAACAGATAGACGTGCAGAAAATGCATATAAATAGGTCAGGGCAATAAGTGGTTATATGAAAATAGTGTGATGACAGTTTGATGAAAATAAACACAGTAAACAGTATATAACACAGTATATACATATCAACACAATAGAAGACTTAAAGGAGGTTTCCTATTGCAGGAGAAATGTATAAAATGCAGTGACCCTATCAAAACCTCGACTACTGTACTAATATCCAGATGTGCGCAGTCCTGAATTCACTGTAAGCCGTAATAAGCCTCAAACTCAAGCCTCATGCGAGTTCCAATAACACACACACACATATATATATATATATATATATATATGCTCAGGCCCGGTTCCCGAGAACCGAACACACCCGAACTTAGCATTTCCGAGAGTCGAGCTGCTTCGGTACTTTCACGCTTTTTCGGGATCAAAACCGAGGCAAAACATCATTGTTACGTTGTCGAGTTTTGAAATCTATAAGTACCGCCCTTCACGGCGATCTAGCACCATTCCACAGAGGGGTAGCACAGTCTATAGAGCAGTTGGGCAGCAACATAGACAGAATTGAAAGTGGATGGGGTAGCAGTGTTCAAAAAAAGTCTACAGTGACATTCAGGAGTACTCCATTGCTAATTGTCATTGCTGAAAAATACAAATACTAGGGATGGCAGGCTTGGTGTACTTCTGCAGTCACATTCTACTGTGTTATATAGGTAAAACACTGAGAGGAGAGCTCCATTGCTAATTGTCATTGCTCAAATACAAATACTAGAGCTAGCAGGCTTGTCTTCTGAATTTGCTGTCAATGTGTACGGTGTTATATAGGTTACACACAAAGAGGAGAGCTCCATTGCTAATTGTCATTGCTGAAATAGAAATTATAGGGCTGACTGGCTTGGTCTAAATCTGCAGTTACATTTTACTGTACCATAACTCACTCAGAAACAGGAGTGGTGGTAGGGTTCAGTGCTGAAAAAGAAATTGTAATAATAGGGCTGTCAGTGTTCTTAAAAGTCTCCAGTGACATTCTACTGTGCCAAAGCTCATACAGGATCAGGAGGGGTGACATTGTTGTTGTCACTCTCCAGTCTCAGTCATGATGATACTAATCCCTCTACCTCATGTGCTAAAGCCTATGTTCAAGTGCATAGTGGTTTTAAGTCAGGGAAACAAACATGTAAATAAAAAGCTTGTACCTTTTTAAAGAAAAACAAAAACGCTTTAATAAAGGTGAAAGTTTACTGTAAAAAAACATAAAATTGCCAAGATGCCATTCTACCCAAAATATTACCAAGCATACCAGAATCAGGTAGCTTCCTTCTCTAAGCTAGATTTCAGCATCTACAGTCTACACTGTCATCATATTCACCCTCATCATTGTGTACATGTTCCTCAAACAATACTAATTCATCCCCGCTGGAATCCACCATCACAGAAGTCTGTGTACTTTGATGTAATTGCCGATAATGTCCTCATGAAATTTGTAGTTCATTTTATGGCAGAGCTGTCACAATTTTTGCGCAATTCTTTTAGACCAGCCCAAATGTCAAAATGTTGTGCTGACTCATCTGCATCACCACTGGGTGTCTTTGGAAAGCTTAGTTTTTTTCTAGAAGCAGTTGCCAGCGAAACCAAAGGAGGAGACGTCTTTGTGTCATATACCAGTTGAGCTGTCAGCCTGCTGACCAGGAGCTCATTGCATCTATTGTGGTCTGGGACAGTGGGAAATAAAGACATAGCTCTTAAACCTAGGATCAAGCACAGTTGATCCAATTTCAAGATGTTCATAACTCTTGGATCCTGGCGAAGCGAATTAAGTACTTAATCTACAATAACAATATAGTTAGCGGATCTGCTTTGTTTCATTTCCTCCTTCAATTTCTCTAGCTGCTTCTAAGTCTAATTAGGGCAATCACTTGACTCAAGCTAACAGTGTCTGCAGTCTCTTCCCTGGTGACTACTTCGCTGGACTAAAGTACATTTCCCCTCAAATTATATTACTCTTGTAGCTGTTGCATTCTCCTACATGCTGTTGCACAATCCCAAAAATTACCCTAAATATTTCGGGACACAGACAGCATCTCCTGCATGTCATTGTCATTTTTTAAAAAGTTCTGTACCACCAAGTTGATTGTGTGAGCAAAACAGGGAATGGGATGGAATTCCCACCGCTGTAATGCTCTAACAATATTGGTGGCTTTATCAGAAATCACATATCCTCAGGAGAGTCTAAGCAGGATAAGCCATCCCTTAGTTTTTTCAAACAGGTTGTCAGCAGTATTACCTCTGACCTGCTCCTTGTTTCGTCTCTGATAACCACCTCTCACTCCCGCCTTCATGACTTCTCCTGTGCTGCTTCCCACATATGGAATTCCCTACCACGCTCAATCAGACTTTCCCACAGCCTTCAAATCTTTAGATGCTCTTTGAAAACCCATCTCTTTTTTAGAGATGGGTTGCACCCTCACAACTATCCCAATCTCCACTCTGAGTCACACTCGCTTCTCTTGTTTCAGCTGTGCCCTCTTCCCTTTAGAATGTAAGCTCTCTAATGAGCAGGGTCCTCCATACCCTTTGTTTTCATGTCTCCATTCATTTTGTCTGCCTTGTCTGTGCTTGTTTTACATATGTCTTTAGTTTGCCCAGTTCTGCTTGTCCACATATCTGTGGTTAAGTGTACAGTGGGTAGAATGTCATTTTGTAGCCCAATAATTAAATTTTTTATGAACCTTCTGGTAGAGGTGAGGAATAGCTTTTCTAGTAAAATGGTGTCGTGATGGAATTTGGTAACGGGGACACAAGACCTCAAGTAATAGTCTAACACCAGCTGCATTAATAGTAGATATTGGACGCAGATCTAATACTAGCATAATCGCCATGGCGTCTGTGATCCGCTTTGCGACTGGGTGAAAGCTTTCTATCTTGCTAAGGATTGTTTAACAGTCAATTGTTGTAAACTACAAGTAGTCTTCTTCTTGGTCTGCTTCTGTGTTGAAGAACCACCCCCAGCAGAAGCAGCAGCAGTGGGCATAATGCTCAAAGATTCTTCTGAGGAGTCCTGGATAGGGGAGGAGTCATCTCGCATTAGCAACTTGGATGCAGGACTAACTCCGATCACTTGTAAAGATATTGATGATGAAGGTGTTGGGGGTGTAGATTGCAGGTGCTGGGATTTAGATGAGAGAAGGGAGGTAGCTGATGCTGAACTGCTTGGTGTTATTTTTTAGCATAAGTTTCTGATTTTCCCAAGAGCTTTCCATGATCTTGCTTCAAATGGTGTAAGATGGATGAGGATCCTAGATGGTTAAGGTCCCTACCTCTACTGAATGTGGCTTTACAAACGCTACAAATGGCTAGACAACTGTTGTTAGGATTTGGGTAAAAATAATTCCACACTTAAGAGGTGGATTTTTTGGTCTTATACACACACACACACACACACACACACACCCCGCTGCTTCTTCAAAGGTAAGAGGCTGCAGGGTACTTCTCTTGTCCGTGACAGGCGCTTCGTGTGGAGTCACTAAAAACACTGGATGGGCACCATGATGTAATTTGTTCAGAGTTTTTAGGTGCCTCCCTAACCACTGTTGCCCTAGGTGGCTGCTTAGGGTCGGCTAATGGCAGTTCCGCGCGTGTGATCTATGTACAGTGTATATATATAATATTAGTACATATGCCCACATACCCCCTGGAGTTTATTTAGTTGGCTATGAGCTCTAGGAGCACAGATATTTGATGGCATCTTGATATTTGTTTGTTTCTCATGTATTTGCTTTTCACGTTTAATCTAATGAGGCTATAGGTGTTGTGAAAATGATAAAACCCTGTACCACTTAATTTTATGTAGAGAAAGCAAGCTGAAACTATCATTTAATTTAAAAATAGGTAAAATTAAAGTGGAAAATTTGTGCCTGGCCTCATGAGTAGGATTGATAAGGATAGTCAGGAAAAGCTCAAAAGATGGGAATGTGAAAATAAACCTTAATAGCCAGACATTCATGAGTTAAATGGATGACTTTAAGTATGATGAAAACATAACAAACAGTACTTGTCTTTGTAGGAACTGATTTCTAAGGGTTTATGATTAAGCAGATATTTTATCTTATTGTCACAAGCCGCCGCGGCTCCGGGCACCGCCGCAACTCGCTCTCCTCTGTGGCCCAGCGTCCCGGCCTTCGTCATGACGACCGGGACATCACTTCCGGCTTGTCCCGGCCGTTGACAAGGCAATGGTCGGGACGCTCTTTCTGTATAGTGCCGCGTCCCGGCTCGTGCGCAAAATTAGGGATTAGCCAGGTGGCTAATTACTCTTCCCTCTGTGTCATTTTTCATTGGCCAGTGCTAGTATATAAGGCAGGGAGGGGCAATCCTCTCCTACCGGTTATAGTCCCTGCTTCTTGCAAACTTTCCTGCTGTGTTGCTGTATTGGTATACCCTCTCTTCTGTTGCCGACCTTTGCCTGGATTTTGACTCTGATTGATTGCCTGTGACCTCGACCCCCTGCTTGAATTAGATGCAGCTGATTTTCTTGTGACCCTGAACCCTTTGCCTGGACTTGGACACTGCTGTACTGCCTGTGACCTTTAGACCTCTGGTCTGGACCTAGACGCTGTTGTTTGCCGGCTACTAAATATCCCTTGCCGGGATCTTCACTCCACCTCTGTGTGAACACCAGCACTACGTTCTCAGGTATCAGCTCCTACTACTAGAGTACAAGGGCATCAGAGTCCCTGTGAGCGCATCTAGCTCTACGGGAAAAGCGGTTCCTATAGGTGAAGACCTCTGAAGCGGTTCTAGGAGTTGATGCCTGGGGGCGTGAGCCGTAACACTTATGTATAGAGAATAGAGAACAAGCCTTTTATATTCAAGTTGATGAAGTTAGTTTCAACTATAGACATATGTAAGACTTGTATAAATACGAAGAAAGGAATTTGGACGGATAAGAGACCAGTTCTCAGCTTAATATTATTGTGTGCTGTGCGAGTAATATATTCCATAGTTTTCATTTCTTTTATTATTTCAAAAGTCCACTAATACATGTAATAAAATCACAAAGTAGAGTGCCTTTTATTTTGCATGTTGAATTAATGCTAGTTTGAACAATTCCATTAACAAAAGATATCCGCACCAGTTAATTCTTGAGGTCATTTTTATGGCATTTTTTTCCTGCTGGCATATATACCTCAATTTACATTATGAGGGTGCACTTCCAGAATAAAATACAATGTCACAAACAAAAAAAAGGAACAGAAAAAGAGGTAGTTTAAACGATCTAAGATATGTAACAGATTTCTAAATACACTTAACTTCTTGACAAACTTAATTTGTTACACCACACATACATTATACTATTTATATGCATTACAGGAAGAGGCATAGTTAATAAAAGTATATTATATAATAAAAACAGAATAAAAAATATATTTAAAAAATGTTTATGATGTTAGTTTATACAATGTGGTCTGTATAATGTAGCTGCCAAGGTTACTTAGTTTCATAAGTAGGAAGGTTCAAAAAAAGGCGAATTATTTCTAAATAAAATAGCTTGTGGAAATCTAGAGGACTGATGGAGGGCAGGGATGGATCCCAGTAGCAGAAGACTGAAGAGAACCCCAAGTAGTAGTACAGGATGTAGCTAAAGAGTCTCTAATAATAATCTGTCAGTTTGTGCAATAGATCTATACCCTCAGAATGCAGGGGATTGACTAAAGACTAGAGATGGTCACTGACCCCCGTGTTTTGGTCTTGTATTCGGTTTTGGATCTGGATTACCTTCGTGTTTTGGTTTTGCAAAACGGCCCTTGCGTGTTTTGGTTTTGGTTTTGTTTGGTTTGGTTTTGCTATTTTCGAAAAAAATAAAAAAAATTTGGTCTAAAATAACCTAATTCAGTGCTCCACCAGTTTCTTAGATAAGTGAGGTAATTCTAAAGCTAATAAATTATGAAAAAAACAGTTTAATCCCTGGTAGGCCGTCCTTAATTCGAACACTTGTCTGCAAATTATACAGACAAACCTGGTTGTCTACCTCCTCCATCTTTGATTATTGGCAATGTAGCCATCGTCTTTGGGTGTATATTACACCCTAGACTTGTAGTTGAATATTAAAAAAAGCAGCCTGCACAGACTGTGGAACTAGAAAGTAAAATTAAATGGACCACGGTAGTTTGGTGGCTATCTATGCCACCCCCGCCCTCTACTTGTAGTTGAATATAAAAAAAGCTGCCTGTACAGACTGTGGAACTAGAAAGTAAAATTAATTGGACCACGGTAGTTTGGTGGATATGGACAAAGGCAGTTTGGTATCTGTCTGCATCAGATCCCCTCTCCACTAGGAGTAAAATAGAAAACTATTCAGCCGTTATATAATCTAGAATATAAATATAAATTGAGAAAGGCAATTTGGTGTCTGTCTGCATCATAATCATCAACATCCTCATTAGCGCCCTCGTCACCTCTACAAATCTCCCCCTCATCCTCTTCTATTTCCAAAGTGGCATCCTCAATTTGTGTATCAGCGGCTACACTTGGGGTGTTCAGGTACACATCAGCAGAACTGCTGAAAGGGCCCTTCTTTATGGGTACACTAACAGAATGCTCACGATTAGACATACCACTGTTGGATGGACTCTCCACAGGGATCGGTGTCATTTCTGATTCAGAGCAAACATTATTCTCCAATGCCTTACTGTTATCTTGCAGCTCGGCTTTGACGCGTAACAGTAGTTGTGCACCAATTGTAGGCTCGGTAACTTTTTGGGATCTGCCACTAATAGCCAAAGGTGAAGGCATCATTCTCTCTTTGCCACTGCGTGTGTAGAATGGCATGTTGGCATTATTTTTTATCGACACTTAACTTTTGCTCAGTAACACTACTTATTCGCTTCAACACAGTAAATTTTTTATTTTTTTTGGACTGATTTCGAAACACTGTGTAGTTTGACATCGCCTTGCCCAGATGACGTACTGGGAACACTAACATCAGGACTGGTGACAGAACCTGGTTGCTCATTCTGATCATATGTGGACTGCTTTGAATCCATTCTGAGCCCAAAGCACTTGTAGTGCTAAAAATTATTTGGTAAGATACTGATGAAAGATAGTAATTTTGACAGCCAGAAATATTTATGCACAATTATGGGGGACACCCCAAAAGCACTGGGGAGTGCTAAAAATTAGTTGGTAGATACTGCTGACAGATAGTAATTTTGACAGCCAGAAATATTTATGCACAATTATGGGGGACACCCCAAAAGCACTGGGGAGTGCCAAATATTGAAAAGAAAAAAAACCTCTATCCTCCTCTCTTCTCTAGCGATTTTTGTTACAATTGGAATCAGAATATTGGATTCTCTGTCCCTGCTCTAATCAGCCTGTGACTACACCCTGCTCTCTCCCTCTGTCAAATGGCGATGGATTGCTGTGGAGGCGTGTATTTATAATCTTGAAGTATCGCGAGAACCAAGCCCCGAGATCAGACGACGTCATGATGACGTTCGGCCTCGATTTGGATTCGGAGCGGGCGGGAGAGTACCAAGCTACTCAGCTCGGTACTCGGATACCCAAAGTTCGGGTGGGTTCGGTTCTTGGGGAACCGGATCCGCCCATCTCTACTAAAGACAGAAAGTGGGCAGATGACTGAACATGCTCAAATTCTGTGATAAGCAGCTTCAGCTGTATCTGAACAGATAGCACCACACTCTGCAAACCCATACTGCTCATAAACGCCTGTCTATAGAGAGCGATTTAATCTGAATAAGGACAAGACAGCGTTCAAGCACCAATGTAGCTGGAAGTACGTTCCACTCCACAAAAGGACACAGTGAGCAGAATAATAACTATGCACACTAGTTATACGAAGACACTGACATCAGGCATATGGCACAATAGTGAAGTTTCAGGTGTATCCAGAGAGCTGTATGCTACTGGCAACGCATAGACTGGAAGAACAGGCCTTACACCTTAACTCTCTTAGTCATATTAAGGGTATACTGTGAAACAATGGCTTAAGTTACCATTGCCAAGCAAGGATCTCCTGGGCTCTGTTCTGGATGGGAGTCCATGAGTTTGATGTGTGGCTTATGAGTGTCATGATTATTATTTAGCTTAATTTTTAAATATGCAACATTTTCACACCTGTGTCAAAAAATAGAGATCACAGCTGTAAAATATTTAGCACAAACCTATTCACATGTTTTTTATTTGAAGTTGTCATGTGGTTTGGTTATACCTCAGAATGTAAGCTAACTGATGTTTATTAAATATCGTTGTTACTGTCTGCTGATAATATATAAAAACAAACAAACCACACACACACATATACATACACACACACACACGTTCCTAAAGTTGGTTACAACTTGTGTGAAATATAGTTCCAGGTGGATGATCAGTCTCTGGTGTCTGATTGGCTAGAAGTAGGATAAGTACTTCCTGTTCTTTTATATCGGGATATGACTTGTTACTTTTATGAGCACCACGATATTCGTTATGACCCGAGGAGACATTGCATTGCAGTGGGAATCGTAGTGCACATTCAAAACCTGGATTGGTAGTTATGACCACTTGAGAACTCTATTGAGGTGGCATTTGCACATCAAGTAGTGCTTATACAGTACACTAATTAAGTGCTTGTTAAAAATCTGCTGAGTTGTTACATGGTATGAACACATAAGTCCCACATTGTAACAATTGGTTGAGTCACTAATAAAATCCAGTTGGCTTCATATTACAAACAATGTGACAGATACTACATTCTTAAATTATAGAAGGTGTAATAGGAATGAGATCTCCTCGTTAAAAGTGTTTATTTCGCTCACGTTGAGTTTAACACACAAATCAGCATTTTCTTGGATGAACTCTTTCAGAAGTTTTTATAAATTTGATTGTTGAACAACTTTAGGAACATGTTTCGGTTTTATTAGTGTCCTGGATTAGCTCACAAAGTCTTTTTGATATACACTCTGTGCTTCCATGTAAACGTTTTGTGGATTGGCAAATTCCACTTATTGGAAGCAGCAGGTGTTTAAATATATCTCAGGGCCACTACTTATTCGCTATTTGTGATCTCCAGGTAAAGGCGGCCAGAATCACACAAATCTGCATGGGATCATACGCCTGCTCCCACTTTCTGAGCATGTGCAGCGTGATGTGATCACTTGTATGCAAGGTGCGTTCAGCAAATGTTCTTCTGTGTCAGTAATGAAGATATTGTGAAAACTGTGACTGTTACAACCTACTGCTTGATTTCACTGCTTTTATAATACATTTCTTCCAAGCTCAAAACAAAAACAGTAAAAAGTCTTCAATTTAACAGAGTACAGATTGAAAAAGGCCAATTTAGTGCAATGTGCATATCAAAGGTGACGGTTTTATGCCTTAGGTTCCCAGAACTTGTTAGTACACAAGATGATCTCTGCTGTGGGATGAGTTTACACACATCAGCCAGAGGATGCTATGATCAGCTTCAGAGAATTCGTCTAAGTTCCTTAATCAATTTGAATATAAACCCATACAATTCTGTATTTCTTAGTCCATTACAAAGACAAAGCCATATGACCAGAGGATGCGTTCTGGAGAAATAGCTGTACAGTGGATATAAGGACATCATCCTCCTGCATTGTTGTCAGTAATCTGCGCGTCCCTCTCTATTCCTCATCCGAGGCGGCAAGAAGAGCAGCCTGAGCCTCTGTGTTGTGAGGTTTTATCTTCTTGATCCCAATATTCACTTCTCCAGCTTGTCCCTTATTCCTCCTTAGGCAGCTGAAACAGAAAGCATTGGTCATTAAAGATGCATTTACTGTGTCTATCCGAACAAAGTGTAATTCTCATTACCCATAGAGCGGAGCTCTACACAGACGTGTGTGTGTGTGTGTATATAAATGTGTGTGTGTGTGTAGAGATCCCATAGATTTAAGTATAGAGCGGAGCTCCCACAGGACGTGTGTGTAGAGATCCCACAGATGTTTAAATACTTATGTATATAGATGTATACTCACTAACACCAACCAGAGGTGCATTCTGACTAATCGTCACATTTATACATCATTAAATATAAAACAGTTGAAATTGGTGGTCAGTTGCTAACTCTGCATTATAATCACTCCTGATGCAGACAATGAATTATCACTAAACTAAAGGGGCTGAATTAGGGATATGCAGAAAATGCAGCAAATGTTTCCATGTAGGGCTAATGATGCATACTCTGCATGCGTCACACATACTAGTCAGCTCTATTCTTATACTGCACTTTAGAGTTGGGATAAATCGGTTTGCGTATGTTGCATTCCCCCGCCAGCAGCACAACAGGTTTTTTTCCGGACTGATCGTGAGACACTGTGCGACAGTGATTTGTACCAATGGGAAAATGAGCGGAGATTTCTACCGTAATTGCCTGAAATTGACTTTCCCCGTTATATGTATAATTAGTTGAAAAATTGAGTGCTACATTCAAAATTGGGACAAAATGTTGAAATTTAGTACCCAGCATTGACATCTGCTTAAAGCCGATTCATTGAGAGAATAGGACGGAGTACAAAGAGCTCAGAACACAGGAGAGAGCATCTTCTATAGAACCAGAATATGGAACCGCGTTCTGCAGAAGACATTGATTCCTACCAAATCACCTACGTGTGCTTTATTCCATTGCACTTACCAATAAACCAAGAAATAATTGATGGCAACAATCAAGAAGGCAACAGCATAATGCCAGCAGAAACACAAGGTGATAAACATGATATTCTCATGATCTGTCTGGTTCCACTCTGGGGCTCCTCCAAGGGGATAGAGCACAAACCCGATCTACGACAAAACGATAATGTATGAGACATCTGTGCGTTTCACAATGAACTCCAATCCACCTGAAATATTCCACAAAATGCACCACCCATCTCTCAATACAGCATAACAATATGGCAGGAACTACATCCGTTGTACAAGGTGGCAAGGTTCATCTCCGGGCCTTGTACCCTTGGCGGTAGTTGAGCCACTGCAGTCAACTGATTATTATTAAGGACATGATTCTGAACACAATCATAAGTAATGACTGTGTAGGCTTCGAATGATGTGAGTAGAGTGTCGTAGGATAATAGCAGATATACAGTCAGGTCGATAATTACCTGCCAGAACCAGGTTCCTTGGAGGATGGCTAAACTAGTACGAAATATTTCAAGGACAATGTTGTTGTTCAGAAACACTTCAATCATAATAATAAAAGACCCTCCAAACAAAACTATGAGGAGCAAAGAATGAATATGCTGGTTGAGGGGTGGTCGATTGTGGACATGGTAATAGAAGAGAAGACCTGTGGAAAAGAGAAAAGGCAATGGTTATTTTTCTAGGACAGTGGTCGGGACTTCATAAAATGACTAAGACGAACCGGAAGATACACAAGTCTGAGATGAAAAAGTAACAAAGAGGAGACAACTCTCTTACCTTCAATGAAAACAGCCAATGCCAAGGACAAACGGTCCATCCCCTTTGGAACTTTCAGAGGGAAGTATGTCAGGATGTCCACCACTCCGGAGAGACCATAGAAAAAGTACATTGTTGTATGCTGCCAGTTCATAATATTTACCCAGCCGTCCTTGGTGGCAAGATGCATGTGAGCTCCTTGTGGTGCAAACTGCTCCACCAACATCCCTGCAGAACAAGCGTCAATGTTGAAATAATACGCCAACACTTCTCTACAAAGATGTCATCAGTCTTCCAGAACGTTGTCATGCAAATTAGGCTCATTGTCTCTGAAAGTGTTCCCAACTACCTTCAACTTACTTCCCAAGAGAACAGTGATCTCAACCTCTATGTACAAACATTGAGTCCTATGGAAGATCTTACCAACAAGAGTGAAGAAGACTTTCATTACTCCTTCAATAAGCTCCAGACGCTGGTAACCTTTGTTGGGGCGACAGTTTCCTTTTACTTTGGTTTTAAAGTATTTGAGGGGATATATCACGGACCACCACAAACCGAAGACGATGAAGAAGCTGCCCGGCAGGGCATGACCTTGAAAGCTTCCCATTTATTTACCTGAAACAACAGAAAATGATATAACGTAAAGAAAATATCATCCCAATAAGATTAAACAGGATTGATCCAGTATTTGCAGGGAAGTTTTTTCTCAATGACCGATACAAGAGGATTGGGGGGGGGGGGGGATTTCAGCAATACCTTTCTTATTCAATGACAAAGGATAAGTGTATGTGGAAAATAAAAGTACAGACTACATACGGGACAGATAGATCAGTCTTAGTTGGAGCATTACAATAATCCTGTTCATCAATTAGACAGAGTTAACACGCTCCTATCATTGAAATGAACAAGCAGCATGAATTGATGGCTTTATTGTATTAGGAAGCCACTGTGCCAACGATATTATAGACTGTGTGTAGAGTATTATGACCTGTCTGAAGGAAAGAGAAGTACCATCCAAAAATATAGATACAAGGCAAACATATTAAACTTTTATGTCTATATAAACACGGGGAAAATTATAAGACCCTGGTGAAAAACAAACTCAGGATCCTGGCGCTGTGAGCCAGCAATGCTAACCACTTTGCCACTATCCTGCACATATCATCCCCTTTATAAAATTGTTTTCTTTGTTTAATCCCACCTTTGAAGACAGTCATTTCCTAGCAATGGTGAAACATACATGCGAAATTGCAATTCCAGTAGTTTGAGGATGAGTGTGACAGTCACTCTCAGAGGGATTAAGAGAATGAATATTTACTATTGTCCCCGGCTCACTGTGACGGTCAGCACCAAGTATATTGTATTATTACATTACTTTTATGTGGCCTGATAACCATCTTCACATTCTGTAACTGACAATCTTTTCTATGTAATCAAAACAATTTTGAATACAAAAATTATACTTAAAATTGCACATTTGGTGCAGGGTTTAATAGACTTCAAATCGGGACTGTCCCACCTAAATCAGGACAATTGGGAGGTATACCCTGAAGCGATATAGATGAAACCTGCTGAGATTGCTGCCGTCTTGGAACCGCTGCTCGACAAATAGAGTCTACCGATACGACACTAGCCCAGCTTAACCAGCAAGCACAATGACTAAATGAAGCTGTCCAAGAATCCCAAATATAGCCAGACAGACCATAGAGGTAGAATCAGAGCTGATCAGCTTCCTGGCTGAGAAAGACGATGAGATTCGAAGCAGGCGTGATAACCTAATAATAGCGGGCATACCGAAACAGTCAAAGATCATGTGCTAATAGCTTTGTTCTCTTCCTGGCTACCACAATAGATGGCCCTAAATACCAACAGTGATCCTCTTGTCATCGAAAGAGCACATAAAATCAAGTCCAACAACCAGAAGGCTCTGAAGCGCCCAAGAACGATGATCACAGAAAAAATGAACGTCGCTGATAAGATCAAGGCAAAGGACCATAACAGAAGGACCACTAATATCAACTACCAGGGAGACGTGTTGTCTATTTTCCAGGATTTGTGTTCTGTGTTTTTTAGCAAGATCACCAATAAAAACTCAGAGAATTCAACTCAATCTGCAAACAACATTCAAGAAAAAGGTCAAATTCTCACTCATACCCTGCAAAATGAATATGCTTGTGCAGAACGGGAGAGGTACCATGTTTGAGGATCCGCCTAAGGCTAAAGAACATAGCGATAGGCAAGAAGATTGTGAATGGCCAGGAAACTCGCTGCATATAATAACATTTCTTGAATTTGGGAGGACACTTTCAAACATGACACATGTAATCTCTGGATGATGTTAGTCCACGGATGGATGCCAGTGCCAGGTCCAACCACAAAAGGAATACTCCATTCCCACTCAGGGATGTCAGTGAGCACTGCCACGTTGCACTTTATTTAGCCATGTCCAACACAGGAGCTGGGTAATATCTCACCCACCAGCTTACTGCTCTCAAGATGGAGGAACTACATTAAGGACACTTAATATAACGTTGTGAAATTTGGAAGGTTTCAACTACTCTATAGTTGCAAAGAAAGAAACTTGCATCACATCTCAAGCAGCTCAAACCGCAGATCATCACTCTCCAAGAGATTTATCAGGCTGAGGAAACAATGACCCTATGAGATACGTGGATAGGAGAATGTATATCCACTCTCTATACCGACAGAAAGAGAGGGACTGCAGTTTTATTTAACAAAGCACTTTTATGTGCCATAGAAAGACAACTACAAGTTGAAGGTTCCCAGGTACCCAGGCTTCTCTGAAGCTTTCTGTCAATACTACAATAAACCGGGCATCATTTTGTAGACAACAACATAGCACGCATAGAAAACATAGTTTTTTGGGAAACCTCCAAAGCTGTGCTAAGGTGTCCTATTATCTCTTACATGCCCGGTAAACATAAGGTTAACTATCAGAGCTTAATGCTACACTCACCGCAGCTTGCCAGCATTACAAAACAACAGTATTCTGCTTACAGAAAAAGCTCAAATGTAGCACGGTTACAAAAAAAAAAAAAAAAGCCGGGGTAACAAACTAGGGAAACTAGTAGATAAACGTGTAAGAGGAACCTGCAATATAACCATGGGTCCTCTTACAAGAAAATAAAACACAAAGAAGTTAACACTATCTGTGATGCTTTTATTCATTACATATACAACAGGGCAGGATAAAAAAGGAAGAGGGTATAACATTGTTATAGGACGCTGGTCTGCCCAAACCTTCATCTGAGAAGAGGTCAATCCTAGAGGAAAAGAAAGGCAAATTACAGTTACCTAGAAGTTAATGATAAATCCCCTGGAATAGATGGATTCAGTACAGAATTAAGACCTGACCATGACACCTAATAGATGTAATGAGGATAGAATTATTGTCCTCCCTCAAGCTGGAAAAGGCCACACTCATGCAGGTCCATGTAGGCCAATTTATCTTCTCAATCTGAACTTTAAAATCCTCACCAAACTAATGGCAACTAGATTACAGGCTCTCCTGACCCGCCGGATCTCGCCAGCTCAATTAGGCTGTCCAACACGGACGATCGGTGATGGGGATCCAAGGACCATTGTGGCTGTTACAACCATCTGCTCACATACAGACAACATTATGGTCAGTTTAGATGCCACGGCCTCACTTTACACAATTAATACAATTTCAACACTTCGGCCCAATCTTTCAGAACTTGATTCGAGCCACCTACACCAATCCCATAGCCCAAGTACCAGTAAATAATTAAGGTGGGAAATAGAGAAATTAAACCACAGTTTGTTTAGATGATTTATTAATTTTCACCTAAAAATCTAGACAATCCATAATGCCAGACACAATAAACAGATTCACACCCTTAGCAGCAATTACCTTAGCTTTGGCCTTGCTTGGCTTTGTGAGATCAGGCAGACAGCCAATTGCACTATTCACTGGGAGTTTTCTATACCAGGTATAGAAAGTGGGGAATAAGTATTATAAAGTAGTATATAAGTATTATAAATAAATAAAAATATATAAATCCAAAAACTAACATAAAAATAAACAGAAAAAAATTATATAAAACATAATAGACAAAATAACCAATCACAGTGCTGCTAGTTCATGAGGCCTATTGCTTATCCAAAATCTGAACACAGAAGAAGAAAGAAAGAACTGCTCTGTGTAGAATGATCACAAATTCAAATATAAATGGCATTAATCCATGTTTTCTATGAATATAATACATACAAAACACATACTATTAAATAAGACACATAATAAAAAATGAGTGCAATCAAAGAGAAAAAGGGCTCTGAGATCTGACAAATTACACCTCACACATTGTGTTCCTTCCACTCCTGGAAAATCTAGAATTTCAGGAAGGAGATGCAAAACAACCGTTCAGTAGATGGGTACAAAACCGAAACACCTCCTGGAAAACCCCTCACATACCCGGAGATGTAGTAAAATTAGACGTTTTATCCCAACACATTATGTACAAACAGTTCTTCATGTGCTGGGGCAACAAGGCGTGTTTAACCCTCGAGATTCACTCATACAGAATGTCCCTTACACCACCTCAGCCCAATGTGCAAGAACTCTCATTATAATGTTAAGGCTCAGATCTTAATACCACCGACAACCTGTGAAATGACATCAAAATTGCTGTTCTCAAACATTCCTCATTTAACCTGATAAAACCAGAGAAATGTTGGAAAGAAGAATGTCTGGTAAACACAGTGTCCAGATGTGCAAAGCTAGACTCCCAGCTGTAAGTAGGTGCTATTACAAGTATTATCATCAATCAATGTCAGACTTATAATTGTAATTAACAGATTATGCAGAATAAAACTATTAAATTTGAAAATAAAATGTAAAACATGTGAAAGTGGTGAGTACTTTTATAGGGATGGTATGAAGGACATACTTGTACACCCAGAGAAATGGCCAAATCATAAAGTGGTATTGAAATATTTAATGGTAGGTGCTATGAATTATTATACAGGGTGATGGTGGGGCTTTTCAATTTAATAGTGGGGCCTATTAATTCAAGGTGAAGTGATGAGTCCTTTAATGTAATACTGGGGTGGTCTGGAGGCTATTAATTGATATGAGGGGCTGAGCTTAGGGAGAAAGAGGACTATTTAGTATGTGAATATTAGTAATTTAATGAAGGCGATGGTTGTGGGAAGTAAGTATATTTATTAAATGTAAATACTATTCATTTTAAGAGGAAGGTCCAATTGTAAAATGTGGGTGCTATTGGGGCTGGTTGGAGATTTCTAAAAAAAATAAATCCAAATAGGGCCCCCAACATTCCAGGATCCAGACAAGCAGCAACTGATCTAAAGACACCCACAGGTGGTGAAAGTGACAAGAACAGGTAGGAGAGAGCAGGACAGTCTGCCAACTGTCCTGAATCTGGTGGGGAAGTCCCGAATTTGGGTGACTGTCTCGCTTAGTGAGATTTGGTCTAAGTACAAGGACAGTTGGGAGGTATGTCCCGCTTCACACTGTACTACTCATGAAGGCAGAGCTGTGTGCATCTAACTGTAGTGCACATAGTATTCCCTGTGTATATGTCTAAAATGATAACCATGTTACATCATAGGGACCCTCCTGTCCTAAGTGTCCCAGGCCCCCCAGAGCCTTAATCCAGCTCTAGATGGCTTGGTCCATGTCATGTCGTAAATCACAAAGGATTAAGACACTTGGAGACAAGACATGAAAAAATAAATAAATATATATATATATATATATATATATATATATATATATATATATATATATATATATATATATATATATATATATATATATATATATATAATTAATTACAGCAGAGCAGTGGAGACTATTACGTGTCCCTGGTGTCTTCCACTTCCCATGTCGTGTGAAACGCACGACCTCCGGATGACGGTCACCGCGGAGAAGTACAGATGGCGTCCCCAGGGGACGAGAACTGCACGAATCTACTTGTTACAGTCACAATCATTCATTAATCATTACTGATAAGTTAATTAAAAAATAAAATAAAAGGGAAAATAATAGTACAAAAATCAGAGAGGTTTTATTTTTAAAGTGACTTCATTTCCGCCTGTAATTTCTTATAGAAAATATGTTCCTGCCTTTGCCCCAAAACACATGTTTAGATTAATGGTTTTGCTGGGAAACGCAAACACACAGAGAACAAGTCTTGCTCATTTCTACAGCTACCAGGTCCTCAACTCCGGCTTAACAAATGTATACTTAAAAAAAACAAACAAAAAAAACCCCCATTATATATTTATATATATTATTACACGACCCCCCTTCAACAAAGCGGTGAGGACATTTACACAGTTGTCAACGAAGGGAAGTGATGTCCATAAAGTGATCTCCCCCAGACACCTGCACTGACAACCGACTAACCTGTGTCCGATGTTGTCCCCTCCCCCCCACTCGCTCCTCTGGGCAGTCAGCCGTACCCATGTTCTGGTGATCACTGCTGTTTGGGGAAGTCACTGGGGTGGGGGGTATCCCAGAAGAGTCAAAGGGTTTCTCCAAGCCGTTAATGCTTTAGGATCTCCTCCTCTATCCGATTTGAGCTACCACAGGGTATTCTAAGACTCTGAGCTCCACCACAGCTGAACACTTACAGGCTGCCAATCTCTGATGTTTATGTGAAATCTTGTATATGCTCCAAGTGGTA
Organism: Mixophyes fleayi; assembly: GCF_038048845.1. Classification (NCBI taxonomy): domain Eukaryota; kingdom Metazoa; phylum Chordata; class Amphibia; order Anura; family Limnodynastidae; genus Mixophyes; species Mixophyes fleayi. The sequence goes on along the minus strand of NC_134412.1, from coordinate 97,310,581 downwards.
ATAGAAACGTCTGACAGTCTGCAATACATGAGTCACTTATACAAGTATTAAGTGATGTTACCGAGAGCCACTTCTGTCATGAATCGTTCGGTTCACATACGGTTTTTCAAGCCAATTAATCCCATTCTGCAAAAGTTGGCAATGTAGCAATCACAACAGACAATGCCTCTAACAAACATCCAGTTACGACACACCCACACAAAACCTGGCAGCAAAGTAAGAATCAGACACATCCTATGTAATCTGCAGGCTGGTCGGATATATGTGCCTGCAGTGTGCTCCACAATGTGATCTCTACATGACCACACACATTCCTGTACAGCCGTAACTTAAACTGTTAGCGCCTGCGGTGAGAAAGGAAACTGTTGCCCTCATGGCCTCCAATTTTAACCAAATTAACATAAAAATATTGTAAATTGCGCCCCCCTTCAGCATCGTCCGCTGGGCAGCCGCCTCTCTTGCACATGGGTCACGGTTTGTAATATTTTCTAGTATTACTGTACTATGAAATATGACCGTTGAGCTGGTTTATAGAAATCTTATTTGTTGTTTTTTTTAATCATGGACAAAGTCACCTTGGCAGCCTATTATATATAAATAATTAGGAAACATTTGTAACAACACATGTGGATATACCACAAAACACCACAACTTACAAGAATATACTAACTGCACACTACTACAACGACTTTGGACCCTGGGGGAAAATTGGGAGGTTATTGCATAGAATGCTTTAAAAAAAACAAAACACACTGTACCAAAAGACAGATATTGTGGAGAGCTAAATAAGGACCAACGAGAAAGATTCTGCAGTGAAAGGTTTGTAAAACGATAATTTGAATGAAATCCATCAAATGAATGTGGAAACTGATGATATCTCTCACCTGTGTGGTCTTTCCCGGCTGCACACTCCTGAGATCTCACCTGTGTGGTCTTTCCTGGCTGCACACTCCTGAGATCTCACCTGTGTGGTCTTTCCTGGCTGCACACTCCTGAGATCTCACCTGTATGCGGTCTCTACCAGCTGCACACTCCTGAGATCTCACCTGTGTGGTCTTTCCTGGCTGCACACTCCTGAGATCTCACCTGTATGCTGTCTCTACCAGCTGCACACTCCTGAGATCTCACCTGTATGCGGTCTCTACCAGCTGCACACTCCTGAGATCTCACCTGTATGCGGTCTCTACCAGCTGCACACTCCTGAGATCTCACCTGTATGCGGTCTCTCCCGGCTGCACACTCCTGAGATCTCACCTGTGTGGTCTTTCCTGGCTGCACACTCCTGAGATCTCACCTGTATGCGGTCTCTACCAGCTGCACACTCCTGAGATCTCACCTGTATGCGGTCTCTACCGGCTGCACACTCCTGAGATCTCACCTGTGTGGTCTTTCCTGGCTGCACACTCCTGAGATCTCACCTGTGTGCTGTCACTCCTTGGCACACACTCCTGAGATCTCACCTGTATGCTGTCTCTACCAGCTGCACACTCCTGAGATCTCACCTGTATGCGGTCTCTACCAGCTGCACACTCCTGAGATCTCACCTGTATGCGGTCTCTACCAGCTGCACACTCCTGAGATCTCACCTGTATGCGGTCTCTACCAGCTGCACACTCCTGAGATCTCACCTGTATGCTGTCTCTACCAGCTGCACACTCCTGAGATCTCACCTGTATGCGGTCTCTACCAGCTGCACACTCCTGAGATCTCACCTGTATGCGGTCTCTACCAGCTGCACACTCCTGAGATCTCACCTGTATGCGGTCTCTACCAGCTGCACACTCCTGAGATCTCACCTGTATGCAGTCTCTACCAGCTGCACACTCCTGAGATCTCACCTGTATGCGGTCTCTACCAGCTGCACACTCCTGAGATCTCACCTGTGTGGTCTTTCCCGGCTGCACACTCCTGAGATCTCACCTGTGTGGTCTTTCCTGGCTGCACACTCCTGAGATCTCACCTGTGTGGTCTTTCCTGGCTGCACACTCCTGAGATCTCACCTGTATGCGGTCTCTACCAGCTGCACACTCCTGAGATCTCACCTGTATGCGGTCTCTACCAGCTGCACACTCCTGAGATCTCACCTGTGTGCTGTCACTCCTTGGCACACACTCCTGAGATCTCAGCAGGAAGATCATCCCAGGACAGGCTGGGGGAGGTGTGTACGCAATTGTGCATCCTTTGCACAGGTTGACACAAGTGTAATAAAATCAGTTCTGTTCATTAAACACACTTGAATTGTTACATTGGTTTCTTCCTTATTTCAGCCATTTGGTTACTGAGCTGCTCCACCAGCAAATAAACAATATTGTGAGGATTAATGGTAAAACATGTTTCACCAGCCCTGTGTGTGCACATGTAATGGTCTGGAAGTATATAAATGCCTAATTATACATCAAAGACAAAAACTTTTTAACGTGGCCGCTTTTATAGTGAAGGTAACTATTTGTATCGACAGTTTATATACACAGTGTGTATATATAATATTAGTAAATATACCCACATACCCCCTGGAGTTAATTTAGTTGGCTATGAGCTCTAGGATCACAGATATTTCATGGCATCTTGATATTTGTTTGATTCTCATGTATTTGCTTCTCATGTTTAATCCAATGAGGCTATAGGTGTTGTGAAAATGACAAAATCCTGTAGCACTTAATTTTATGTAGAGAAAGCAAGCTGAAACTATCATTTCATTTAAAAATAGGGAAAATTAAAAGTGACAAATGTGTGCCTGGCCTCATGAGTAGGATTGATAAGGATAGTCAGAAAAAGCTCAAAAGATGGGAATGTGAAAGTAAACCTTAATAGCCAGACATTCATGAGTTAAATGGATGAATTTAAGTATGATGAAAACATAACAAACAGTACTTGTCTTTGTAGGAACTGATGTCTAAGGGACTATGATTAAGCATATATTTTATCTTATGTGAGAACAAGCCTTTTATATTCAAGTTGATGAAGTTAGTTTCAACTATAGACATATGTAAGACTTGTATAAATATGAAGAAAGGAATTTGGACAGATAAGAGACCAGTTCTCAGCTTAATATTATTGTGTGCTGTGCGAGTAATATATTCCATAGTTTTCATTTCTTTTATTATTTCAAAAGTCCACTAATACATGTAATAAAATCACAAAGTAGAGTGCCTTTTATTTTGCATGTTGAATTAATGCTAGTTTGAACAATTCCATTAACAAAAGATATCCGCACCAGTTAATTCAAGAGGTCATTTTTATGGCATTTTTACCTGCTGGCATATATACCTCAATTTACATTATGAGGGTGCACTTCCAGAATAAAATACAATGTCACAAACAAAAAAAAGGAACAGAAAAAGGGGTAGTTTAAACAATCTAAGATATGTAACGGATTTCTAAATGCACTTAACTTCTTGCCAAACTTAATTTGTTACACCACACATACATTATACTATTTATATAAATTACAGGAAGAGGCATAGTTAATAAAAGTATATTATATAATAAAAACAGAATAAGAAATATATTTAAAAAATGTTTACGATGTTAGTTTATACAATGTGGTCTGTATAATGTAGCTGCCAAGGTTACTTAGTTTCATAAGTAGAAAGGTTCAAAAAAAGGCGAATTATTTCTAAATAAAATAGCTTGTGGGAATCTAGAGGACTGATGGAGGGCAGGGATGGATCCCAGTAGCAGAAGACTGAAGAGAACCCCAAGTAGTAGTACAGGATGTAGCTAAAGAGTCTCTAATAATAATCTGTCAGTTTGTGCAATAGATCTATACCCTCAGAATGCAGGGGATTGGCTAAAGACAGAAAGTGGGCAGATGACTGAACATGCTCAAATTCTGTGATAAGCAGCTTCAGCTGTATCTGAACAGATAGCCCCACACTCTGCAATCCCATACTGCTCATAAACGCCTGTCTATAGAGAGCGATTTAATCTGAATAAGGACAAGACAGAGTTCAAGCACCAATGTAGCTGGCAGTACGTTCCACTCCACAAAGGGACACAGTGAGCAGAATAATAACTATTCGCACTAGTTATATGAAGACTCTGAGATCAGGCATATGGCGCAATACTGAAGTGTCAGGTGTATGCAGAGAGCTGTATGCTACTGGCAACGCCCAGACTGGAAGAACAGGCCTTACACATTCCCTCTCTTACAGTCATATTAATCATGAGTATTATAAGCCATAATTATTATGTTTTTATTTATGATTTAGCCTAAAGGGTATACTGTGAAACAATGGTTTAAGTTACCATTGCCAAGCAAGGATCTCCTGGGCTCTGTTCTGGATGGGAGACCATGAGTTTGATGTGTGGCTTATGAGTGTCATGATTATTATTTAGCTTAATTTTTAAATATGCAACATTTACACACCTGTGTCAAAAAATAGAGATCACAGCTGTAAAATATTTAGCACAAATCTATTCACATGTTTTTTATTTGAAGTTGTCATGTGGTTTGGTTATATCTCAGAATGTAATGTAAGCCAACTGATGTTTATTAAATATCGTTGTTGCTGTCTCCTGATAATATATAAAAAAAACAACCCACACACACATATAATTATATATATATATATATATATATATATATATATATATATATATATATATATATATATATATATATATATACACACACACACACACACACACACACACACACATAGACACATATATACATACATACACACACACACACACACACACACATTCCTAAAGTTGGTTACAACTGGGGTGAAATATAGTTCCAGGTGGATGATCAGTCTCTAGTGTCTGATTGGCTAGAAGTAGGATAAGTACTTCCTGTTCTTTTATATCGGGATATGACTTGTTACTTTTATGAGCACCACGATATTCGTTATGACCCGAGGAGACATTGCATTGCAGTGGGAATCGTAGTGCGCATTCAAAACCTGGATTGGTAGTTATGACCACTTGAGAACTCTATTGAAGTGGCATTTGCACATCAAGTAGTGCTTATACAGTACACTAATTAAGTGCTTGTTAAAAATCTGCTGAGTTGTTACATGGTATGAACACATAAGTCCCACATTGTAACAATTGGTTGAGTCACTAATAAAATCCAGTTGGCTTCATAGTACAAACAATGTGACAGATACTACCTTCTTAAATTATTTGTGGAATTCCCTCCCTCGCACAGTAAGACTTTCCTCTAGTCTTCAAACCTTCAAGCGTTCACTGAAAACCCACCTCTTCAGACAAGGTTATGATATTCCTCAACCATCATCTTAATTTCCCTAGATTACCCTATTGCCATCCTCTACACAGCTAACTCAAGACAACAACCTTCTGACCAACATTGCAACACACACAGCCCACTCAGTACTTTTACCTTTGCAGTCTGGCTGGTCCATTGTGCAATATGATGTAGCACATGCCCTTGTGTTTCTAACTCCCATTGTCCTATAGATTGTAAGCTTTCGAGCAGGGTTCTCTTACCTCTATGTCTGTATGTATTACCCAGTATTGTCTTATTAATGTTTGTTCCCAATTGTAAAGCGCTACGAAATTTGCTGGCGCTATATAAATAAATGTTGATGATGATGATAGAAGGTGTAATAGGAATGAGATCACCTCGTTAAAAAGTGTTTATTTCGCTCACGTTGAGTTTAAAACACAAGTCAGCATTTTCTTGGATGAACTCTTTCAGAAGTTTTAATAAATTTGATTGTTGAACAACTTTAGAAACATGTTTCGGTTTTATTAGTGTCCTGGATAAGCTTACAAAGTCTTTTTGATATACACTCTGTGCTTCCATGTAAACGTTTTGTGGATTGGCAAATTCCACTTATTGGAAGCAGCAGGTGTTTAAATATATCTCAGGGCCACTACTTATTCACTATTTTTGATCTACAGGCGAAGGCGGCAAGAATGACACAAATCTGCATGGGATCATACGCCTGCTCCCACTTTCTGAGCATGTGCAGAGTGATTTCACACAAGATACGCTATGTAAAATATCTCGCTGTGCATGAGCCCCTTAGAGAGTCCACACCAGCATATGTACAAATCAGGCAATCGTCTCCACCTGTAAGGGACTGAATCACATCTATTAACAGGTTAATGACGCCTTAAGGAACATGGTTTGGATCATCTCTAATTGGCGTTCATAACCCTTTCGGAGAAAGGTTTCCTGAGCTGCTGTGTGTACATTGGATAGTATCCTGCTTCCGTATCATACAGACTGAGATCTGGATCAATAGAGACTTTCAGCAGACAGGCATTCTGCCCTAGTTCACTTTTAGTGCTTGTGACAGGATGGACCGCCTATGCCACCCTGTCTGTTGTTGCTGGGAACCGGCTGGGCTTACTTTCCCACCGTTCCCTTTTGTTATCCCAAATGCGCCCTCTTGCCGCATGTAGGAGGGCGCATTACACATGCTGCCACCACTGGACTCCTTACTGGCATCCAGAACCGGGTTTCTTCAGGGTAACTGACGCTGCTAGCGTATCTCATTGCTGGTGTACCTGGGCTGGTACTCCTGACCTCTCACTATGGATCAGGGATGCTGTGGATGGATCCCCCCTGGCCTATCACACCGACCAGGGCTGGTAGCAGGCAGAGCGGCAGTATCGGAGAGCTTGGGTCCAAGCCTCAGAACAGCCGTAAACGGATTAGAATTTGGGTCTAATCTGCAGGTCACAGGAATACAGCAATATTGAAGATGTTTCCAAGCAGGTCTTTTAAGCACGATGTTTATTTGCCCTCACACTGGTTAAAGGTACCAGGTGATCACTCAAGTCAGATGAAATCAGAAGAACAAGTTTTCAATAAGAGCCAGTGCTTTTTATACAGTTCAGACACAGGCTATTTTTAGAATCAGGATGTAGCCTGTTTACACAAACATGGATTTACATACATTGCAAAGCCAACTATATTTACACTTATATATGAAATTCTTAAAAACCTTGCTGTGATACCCTGCATCTTATTTCAGAGGCAGGAGACCTACTAGCAAGTCAAAAGGTCTAACTGGCATGAACAATTCAGAAAGTTGCAGAATACACATTCCCAGTGAAAAAGTACAACCCTCAAACAAGTCATTTCCCCACATCACAATACACAGAAGACTTTGTAAACAAAGGCTCATTGCATCAGATATATACATCAGAATTGAGACATTTGCTTTAGAAATGTTAAAACAGAAAAAAAAAAAATTCTACCCTGGTCTCAGAAATAAGGATTTCCTATCTCAACATATACACAATACCAAACATAAGTGCTTGTGCAATTATATAAATAAGCGCCCTGTGCTATTTCCTTTAAATAAATTCATACCATAAGTTATTTATGTGTGATCCAGTCACAGTGCTAGAGTCACATATGCTAATATAATCTCCAGACTAGCAGTTTCTTATTGAAATTGGTGTGTTAAATAACAGCACCCGGACGATCCTTCTTCATATGATTGTGTGGTTTCAAATTATCTTCCGAGTCATCAGGGTTCCGGCAATGAGAAATAGTAAGTTCTGTGCACTACAGCTCTAAGATGAAACATCTGTTTATACAAAATACACTTTGTATTCTATGACTATATACAAAACCATTAAAATATGTCAGAAGAAGTGAAACCTCAAGCAGGACGCACCCAAGAGAACTTAGCAGCTGTAAAGAAAACATGACAAAACTTGACCAAACCTGATCTGCAACTTGAAAGCCATTCTGTCACCATCTTAGGATATGCCGCAGCCCTGCAGCAGGGACTGACAGCCCGTACAGCATATGTAAACAGGTTATCCAGGTGGATCTGGAAACAGCCAGGTCAACCCTACAAGGTACACATTGTGTTCTGCACTACAACAGCTATCTAGTTGCCTCTCTCTCTCATAGAATACAAAGTGAAGTAATCTGTTAATTACAGAGGACAACTAAACCTGCTCCTAGTATCCCATAAAGAAAGCATGAAGTATATTTAATATATTTGCAAATACGAGCCACAAAGGGCAAAAACCAAGACAGTGCATGGTAATACAGTAAACAAATAACACTACAATTGATTCTCAATGCAGCTAATAGCAGCCTTAATGGGCAATGGAATGCAAGTGGTATATTCAGCACAAGCTGAAAGCTGTGTCCATGACCGTGGGCGCAACTAGCAGTATTAGAGCCACTGGTAGAGGTGTGAAATCAATGGGCAGAGAGCCCAAGGTGGAGGTGCGCAGTTTAGCTGGTAAGTGGGTAACGAAAAGAAGAGGAACAGTAGGGAAGAGTGCTCTGCTCAAGAGAGCTTACAATCTAAAAGGAAAGGGGCAGACAAATGATTGACACACGGGGTTGAGACGGTGTAAGGGGATCTAGATATCAGAAAGGAGGGGAGGAAGCAAGAGTGGGCGAGGAGATGAAGGAAGACAGAGGGTGAGGTATACTTTGTAGGGGAATGGTAGGCCTTAATGAACATGTGGGTTTTCAAGGAGAGTTTGAAGCTTTACAGGCTAGGGGAATAGTCTGATAGAACAAGGCAGATTGTTCTAATGGTGGGGAGCGGCACAGAAGAAATCTTGGATTCGGATGCGAATGATTGGTCGACCAGAGAGCGTGAGGGATTATGAAAAGAGATTAGGTTGCACTTGTGGGAAACAGTGGAGTTGGAGGGGGCTTTGTATGTGAGGGTGAGGAGTTTGAAGAGGAGCGCAGCACGGTGGCTAAGTTTTAGCACTTCTGCCTCACAGCACTGGGGTCATGAGTTCAATTCCCAACCATGGCCTTATCTGTGTGGAGTTTGTATGTTCTCGCCGTGTTTGCGTGGGTTTCCTCAGGTGCTCCGGTTTCCTTCCACACTCCAAAAACATACTGGTAGGTTAATCGGCTGCTATCAAAATTGACCCTAGTGTCTGTCTGTCTATGTGTGTATGTTAGGGAATTTAGATTGTAAGCTCCAATGGGACAGGGATGGATGTGAACAAGTTCTCTGTACAGCGCTGCGGAATCAGTGGCGCTATATAAATAAATGATGATGATGATGATGATTCTGTAGGGAAAGGGGAGTCAGTGTAAGGCTTGGCAGAGAGGGCAGGTATTAATAGAGTGGCGAAAGAGGAAAATGAGGCTTGCTGCAACGTTAAATATACATCGAAGAGGAGCAAGATGGGAGCAGGGGAGGCCAGTAAGGGGAAGGTTGCAGCAGTTGAGGCGAGAAAAGATCAGAGTGTGGATAAGAATTTTGGTGGCATCATCGGAGAGAAAGGGTCCTATACCAGTGACGCTGTGGAGCTGGTGGTGACGGGATCAGGCAAGAGATTGGATGGGGGGGGATGAATGAGAGGGTGAAGTCAAAAATGACACCCAGGCAATGAACTTGGGAAACAGAGGAGATAGTGGTGTTGTTAATAGTGATGGAGAGGTCGGGAGTGGAGTAGATTCTTGAGGGAATGAAGACAATGAGTTCAGTTTTGGCCATGCTAAGTTTCAGAAAGCATAAGGACATACAGGAGGAGATGGCGGAGAGGCAACTGGACAGTTGGGTGTCGTTGGCATAGAGTTGATATTGGAGGCCGAAAGAACGGATGAGGTCACCCATGGAGGACTTGTACAGAGAAGAGACCCGAGGGCCAAAGACAGAAATCTGAGGGACTCCTTCGGAAGGATGGATGGGGGTAGAAGGAGGAATCAGAGATAGAAACAGAGAAAGAGAGGTTGTTGAGGTAGGAAGTGAACCATGAGAGAACAGTGTCAGGGAGGCCATTGGTATGAAGGGTGTGCAGTAGGAGAGGGTGATTCATGGTCTCATAGGCTGTAAGAGGTCTAGGTGAATAAGGAGGGAGAAGTGGTCTATAGATTTGGAGGGGGCAGAAGGATCAAGGATGGAGTTGTTAGAGAGGCAGCTGGTGAGACAGATGTAGACAAACTGCAAGTATTTTGGAGGCAAAGCGGAGGAGTGAGATGGGGCGTAGTTAGAGATGAAAGTAGGGTCAAGATTGTTTTTTAAGAATGGGTGAGATACTAAAAAATGCTAATAAAAAAATTCCAAAACCAAACATTAACACTGCTAATCCTGTAGCTGTCTCCATTTAGAAAATGCTGACATGTTCTATATCCCCCTGTGGTTTCTCACCTGCAGTTTTTACAACAAAAAAAAAAAATCAGCTTTAGAGATTATAAGCAGTCAGTGGTAAAAACAATAGTATAAAGTTATTGGGAAGAGATAGGAGAGTAACAGCAGGAGTAATTAATATCTTATACCCATTATAGTTAGATTATGTAGTTTTTTTTTTATATTACACACACATACAGTGGTGTAAATGCATGTATACATTAGACACACCAATGTTTTCCTTTATCCTTACTTAATCAGCTTATAAATAAGAAGAAGAACAAAAGAGATAAAACATACAAGGAAAAAACTTTGTGGTTATATGTACGGAGAAGTAAACTGAAAAGATGGGTGTGGTTCAAACTGAGGAGAGGTAGATTAGCAGATCATGGGACAATCAACGAAACCACACTGTGAAAGACTTATCTTGACATAAACATATAGCACAGAATGGAGGGCAACATAAGTTAACATAAACATAGAAAGGGGATCTATCTAAACCAAGCATCGGCAACACTTGTTGGCACGTGTGCTACAAGATGGCACTGCAGAATGTTTTTAGTGGCACCCGAGCAGTGGAGGATCCATAGGGGGGCTGATCGGGGCGAGTGTCTTCTGATTGGCTGTATGTGAATTTACGTCTGAAGTCGATAGGTTCTGTCTTTAGCGATTGTGCGTGTATTATAGGATTTTGTGGGTGTATTTTAAAATGAATGTGCAATAAAAAAAAACAGTATTATGCTAGATGCCCCTTCTTTTGTTTTGGTTTCTATATGCCACACTGGATGGAAGGATTCCAGATTGTTTGAATCCTACAGAGGGAGAAGAAGAAAAATATACAGATTTTGATATCAAGGCTCCTGTACCCATTATGCCCTTGTGAGTAGCCTGACAAAGGGGGTACTGCATTTGGGATAACCTTCAGTTTGATTGAAGATTCGTCTGATTCTCTGCATCATATAAATGAATTTTAATTATAAGAACACTATATACATACAATATTTCACTATTGTGATTTTATTTTTTATCTATATGTGATTTCATCGGGTGGAGACAATCATAAAAGAAGCCATCTAAATAGAAGTATCTTTTATTAATTACTTACTTATATACTATATGTATTTATGGGATATTAAATGCGTTTGAGAGGATTCCTAGCTTTTGTGTTAATATTTTCATATATTTTAAAATTAAATTGTTTGCTACTTTCATTCTTACGCAATATGGAATATTATTTCTGTTGTGCAATATAGTTTGTGTAATATAGTTTTTTGTTTGTTTGTCTTTCATGTAAATCAACCTTAATAGTGAATGTGCTTTTCACTATCAAAATAAATATTTAAAAACAAACTTTTCTTGTGCAATGTACATCTGACATATATGGTACTTGCGGAGAGCTAGAGGCGCCTTACAATGCGTGCACCTCAGCATACGGGCATAAATGCGCTATTTTTACATATTTTTCCAGCTTAACTTTTGAAATCACAGACATCCACCTCCGCATCGGCCTGAGCATGTCCTAGATTTTTTATCTACATCTCATCAGGTAGAATCGGCAAAGACTGTTCTAGGGAATGGTATGATATTCCTGACATTAAGTAAAACATGAGCTGGTCTCAGCTGGGAAAACAGATTGAGTAGGTTTATCTGATTTCCCAATCCCCAGTTCATCTATCTCAGTTATTATTCTGTTCAGCAGAGAAATCCCTCTCCCTAGCCATGTGAGGTACGACCTAACTGCAAGAGCTCAGAGTCTACTCCTATAAAGTCTGGACGCTTGTGATATAAGCAGTTCTTTGGCTGGTAATCCGATCGGGCACCCCAGTCACTTCTGGGAGTGCAAGACTGCAAGGCAGACTTTGTGCAGTTAGCCATAGACCACGCCAGCATCAAACGGACAGGTGGATTAACAACCGATCCCTTTTAATAAGTTGCCAGCACCCGATACTGATTTCTCACTCTTCAGGCCTTTATAAACTGCTTCCTGCAAATCACTCACAGCCAGATCCTTGTCATGGAGACCTCACAACATCCAATGCATGAAGATGCTTCTCTTCATTCTCTGCTTGTAAACAAAATGCAGGCAAAGTTATTTCTTTAAATTATGATAAGCAGTGTCCCACCTTATAGCTAGCACCCCCACTCCTAAAAATAACCATGTTCAAGAGGATTAAGGTCGAGTGTGAACATCCCATCTACTGCATGCGCACTGTTCTCCGGAGAAAGCTTTTGACATTATCAAAGTAGGAAGTCTGCCAACCTTTAGCACAGATAACCAATGAGATCAATGCTACAGGATCTTCAGATTACAGCATAGCCCACAACAACTATTAATTTAAATAATATGTAAACCCCCCCCGTCCCCCTACTCAGCGCTTACCAGAGGAGAAAGGGCAGTTCCTAGAAGTTAGCCGACAAGGAGAGTAGAGTAACTGGAAGTAGGGAACAGTGTTACACAGCCTCTATTCTAGACACTACAATTTCTACCCCGAGCTGTGAGGAGCCAGGAAATGACATCACAATATGCCAAAAGGGCTTTGGCATCAGAATTATAGGCAGACAAGGAGATATGCAGGAGAGTGGGAGAGGAATAGGTAGGCTTGGCCATAGTCAGGTCAGCAGCCATGCCAGAGGACCAACCTGCAACCAGAAACAAGTGTCTGCTGAGTCTGCACAAGGGAGAGAATCTCACAGCACTAGAGCCCGCTGCATGTTTGGGAGTCCTGGATCCGGTCCAAGGAGTAGACAACCAGCACAGCACAGGATTGCTGGAGCTGCTGTAGAAGACAGAGCACAGATGGTGTGAGGGCTGAGAATGAGAGAGAATACCACCAGTCATGACGGCACTGACATTTCACCACTCAGAGAAAGAGATGAGAAGCGCGTTACACCCTATAAACAGAGTTTGGTGAAGAAGGCTGCCAGTCTGTCAGGCAAGTCTGCAAGACTAATAGAGGTGAGGACCAATCCCATAGGGAAGTCTGGTACAGCCAGAGAGTAGCCTGACAAGAGTCTCATACGACCTTCAAGGGAAGCAGGAGGAATCCAGGTCCTGTCCAGGAGGAAAGAGAGAGCAAGATAACAGCTCAGAGGAAAGGAGTAAATAAGGCATCAGGGAAAGTGAGAGTTCAGACACAACCAATCCTGGAATATGCCAGTTGTATGCCGTTTGTCCTATTGCTTTGCACTATTCTAGGTCTCTGCTATTGATGTTGCAGTTACTCCCTTCATATTGCCATATGGTGCAGAGATTCACTGCAGGACATTGTGTTTGATTTGTCTTCACAGTATCTAGAGTTGGTCAGTGTCCGCTGAATGTGTGCGCAACCTGTGTAACTTTGTACTTCACCACTCCCAGAGCAATCTGCCGGTGTGGCAGGCTGTTTGAGACAGAGGTACTTCCTGGCAGTGCCCTACACTGCTGGCACTTCTCCCTCATCTCTCCTTACCCAGGGAGTAGTGACATGTTGGAGGGAATACTCACCAGTTGAAGTATCTAATTGTCTGTGTGTTTTGAGACCACAGTTGCCCCACGCGCTGAGTATACTACAGATACCCCTTTCCTCACACTAACTCATAACAGGGACTACAACCCCTATTGTTTTCTCATCTTGCAAGGACAATGCAGAGACATTGTATTTATCCTAACATGACACAAATTGTGGCATTGCTATTATTGCACTGAAGCCAGCTTTAGTCTAGAATGTAATCTTGTTTATTTGTGTTGTCTCTGCCACACACAAATATTATTTATTCAGGGTGTAAACCCTCTTAATTACTACAAGGCCCTAATCCTTACCAGTAGGCTTATCGTGACGTGATACTTTACCAAGTTGAAAGGGTTAATTTCAGTGTTTAGTCACACTACATTTGTAACATTATCACAACATTGCTTCATGTGTTTTCCTATCGTCATTGTATTGTCAGTATTCTAATGAGTGTTGATTGTTACTTTATCGTATATTTTATTGTATTATCCGCTTTACATTTTACTTCAAATGTTTGCCACATTAACCCTTAAGCTTTCACAGTAATACCACTCTACAAGTTTTTCTATTGTCGTTTACAGAACAAACCATTTACTCACACCAGCCACTATTTGTCAGGTCTTTGTCCTAATAAATATGTCAAAAGACTTCTCTCGTTACCTGTGAGCGTGTCTGCAAGTGAGTTTTAGGGAGACAGGTAGAGGTTTCCCCGAGTCATCACATGGGCTATCAATACATAAAATATTATAATATAATGTACAAAACACAGGAGAGGGAATTATATATCCGGCTTTGTGACAACTGTACATTACAAATAGACTTTTGCTCAGACTAATGTTAGATTGTTCACACTTGTATACCACGTACAGTTTCTGACACCAATGTTTATGTGGTGACTATAGGTTCATGCTCCATCAGAGCCACAATCAATAACTGCTTGTATTACATGAACACACACACCCAGATATTATCCAGATGAACTTTAGAAGGAACACAATACAAACAGAGATGATTCAACGCTAAATGGGGGAGGACACTGTGAAAAGCCAACAAAAATAAGATGCAAATGGTTATTGACTTTGCTTTTATATGGAAATTACACCTATTAGTCATGGCAATGTTTCAGCTAAGACGGTGCTCACGGTTTTGTTTCTCTTTAGCAGCACAGAAGATCTCCATCATAAATCATGATACGAAAGGCAGATATGAGGGTGATAAATGTGGAACGGAGGTCAGTCAATATATTCATCCCAAATTCTGCTGACTGAGCGCTACAGTGAGGGGAACCACTGTGAGAAATGCGCTGACAGCAAACACAATTATATGATAGATGCTCTGTAGCTATGATGCAATGTTACCTGCCAACACACCAAGACACTTCTAACTAGGTTTGTGTGTCCCACAGATTGCTTGACTAAGCACACACATAGATAAATAGATTTCAGAATGGGTTTATTTGGGGATTGTCAACAAGATCAACACAAAACACTCTAATGTGAAATACAAACAACAACTTTTATGTTATTTCTTAATGTAATAACAAAGTTTGCATACGTATATCTCAGTTGTCAAGATACACCTTAATAATCCCCGAGACAGTTATCTACAGAGATGACATACTTCATTGATTGGAGTGTGCAATTAAAATGTTGCTCACTTTCAAATTAAACACAGCTGTCTGTAAGAGGTCAAACAATTGGCTACTGCATTTGGGAGGGGGGGAAGCTTCATCGTGAAGATCAAAGAATATTCAAAGCAAATCCACTATTGAAAAACTCAAAACAGAGGAAAGATTTCAAGGACAAGCATAACAAAATGGTGAGAATGTGTCACAACTGTGAATTTATCCAGAATACGTAATTATTACCTTTTACATTCTAAAATTCCTGGATGATCCCTGTTCTTAATCAGGAAAAATCTGGGGGCTCCGGACAGGCTACTGGATAGAGAATCAGGCAGGGATGAACTACATAGACAGGGAATGGGAAGTTTTGGTTAATCTTAATGAAATATACATATTAATTCAATTTGTATTCCTCCAATTCATGCTGAGCAAACATGCAGCAAGATACTAAGTTAACTGTAATCAGACCTGGATTTACAATTACTGACATGATAGACTAATCGTTCTGAGCCGCCCCATACTGTCACTGTTCTATCGCTGTCGATCTCCGTGATCACTACCTTCATAGAATCCCAATATAAAAAATAGAGTAAATTTAAATAATTTAGGGTACTTGTTAATTATACAGGGTCACTA
This sequence comes from Mixophyes fleayi, assembly GCF_038048845.1. Taxonomy (NCBI): domain Eukaryota; kingdom Metazoa; phylum Chordata; class Amphibia; order Anura; family Limnodynastidae; genus Mixophyes; species Mixophyes fleayi. The sequence goes on along the minus strand of NC_134412.1, from coordinate 97,294,784 downwards.
TACTCCGCCCATCTGACATACCACAGAGGATTTGGTTAAATATATTGTGAGTAGAGAGCTGGTGCTTCTGAAACCCCCACTAAGAACCCCACCACCAGGACTGTGTGATAAAGGGCACAAGTGGATATTATGTATAGACATAGATATGCGGGAGAGACACGAAGATGGTGGGGGAGCCAATAGATTGTGTCTGCAGGGGAGGTAGCAGAAAGGTCTGACAGATGGGTGGGAACATGGTGATAATCAAAATGAGACCAAATTTTAAGTGGTGCCCCTATAATTAACAAGTAACTAACATTACTGATTTATCTTAAATCAAATATAAATGATAGGCAAATAGTAAATGATGCAGAAATTAACAATAAAATGCTTGAATGCTGACCTTCACATCCAGAATGTAATGCATCACATAGGAGCGAGCTGTGTGGGTGCTGGAGCATAGCCACTAACCATGTGTAATACTATGGGGGGGGTAACATGAGCACCCCTGATCATTTTGAACAGTTGTCTTATAAGACCCAACAGGTGTATTACATATGTGTATATGGCAGCTAGCACTGACCAGATCCCCACCTTGTCTGCAGTGCACACACCACAGGTGCAGGTTCTGTGGAGGACAATCCATGATTCATCCAGAGTGTTCCACCCCTAGGAGCTCCGCTGTGTCAGTGCACTCAGCTGACATAATGTACCTAGGCTCTGGATTACAGATATAACAGTGTAAAGAGATGCACTGGACCTCATGTCATCATATCTAACAGCCTGTGGGCAGTGACACCGGCCCGAGCCTCCTCCTACCTGCCGGCCGCCACCACCTGTGCGGGCAGTGACGTCACCGCAGCTCAGGTGCGCTGATCACGTGGGGAGGAGGGAAAGTGCGGGAAGCTCGGTGACTGAACCGTGGCCGCTCCATGAGGAGACTACTGTGTATATCACTAGCAGCGTAATAACCTGAGGCCGATCACTAGGGACCAGCCGTAACAGCATGACAGGGTGTAGGGGGCCCGAGGGGCCACACGTTTAACATTCACAATACTTTGTTCCAGTCACTCATTTACTAAATACATATATCATGTGTAATATACACCTGTCAGTATTCTGTGGCCTCATAGGTGATGGACTACAGTCCCAGGATTCTGACAGAACTTGCTGGGCGTTGTAGTTCAGTGAGAGCAGGAGGACCCCAGCATGAGCAGTGTACAGACCACACAGGATCCATCAGAGGTGATCTGTTTACCTAATATATATATATATATACCTCATATCTATGTATATACCTCATATCTATCTATCTACCTCATATCTATGTATATACCTCATATCTATCTATCTATCTATGTATATACCTCATATCTATGTATATACCTCATCTATCCATCTATGTATATACCTCATATCTATGTATATACCTCATCTATGTATATACCTCATCTATCTATCTATGTATATACCTCATCTATCTATGTATATACCTCATATCTATGTATATACCTCATATCTATGTATATACCTCATCTATCCATCTATGTATATACCTCATCTATCCATCTATGTATATACCTCATATCTATGTATATACCTCATATCTATGTATATACCTCATCTATCTATCTATGTATATACCTCATCTATCTATCTATGTATATACCTCATATCTATGTATATACCTCATATCTATCTATCTATGTATATACCCCATATCTATGTATATACCTCATATCTATCTATCTATGTATATACCTCATATCTATCTATCTAATATCTATTTACCTCATATCTATGTATCGATCTATGTATATACCTCATCTATCTATCTATGTATATACCTCATATCTATGTATATACCTCATATCTATGTATATACCTCATATCTATATCTATCTATGTATATACCTCATATCTATCTATCTAATATCTATATACCTCATCTATGTATATACCTCATATCTATCTATCTATCTAATATCTATTTACCTCATATCTATGTATCGATCTATGTATATACCTCATCTATCTATCTATGTATATACCTCATATCTATGTCATACTTGCCAACTCTCCCGCATTGTCCGGGAGACTCCCGCATTTTGCGAGAGTCTCCCGGACGAGTGTGGCAATCTCCCTGATAGGAAGGGAGAAAAATTTAGTTTAAACGCCGCGATTCACCCGGAATCGCGGCGTTTAGCCCCGCCCCCACTGTAAAATGACGCGATTTGCGTCATTCCGTCACGGGGGCGGGGCCAAAATGACGCGATTTCGCAGCCCCGCCCCCTACACGCCCACGTCCCAGCCGGCATCTCCCGGAAAAAAAAAAAAAAATGTTGGCAAGTATGATCTATGTATATACCTCATATCTATCTATCTACCTCATATCTATGTATATACCTCATGTCTATGTATATACCTCATGTCTATGTATATACCTCATATCTATATCTATCTATGTATATACCTCATATCTATGTATATACCTCATATCTATGTATATACCTCATATCTATGTATATACCTCATATCTATATCTATCTATGTATATACCCCATATCTATGTATATACCTCATATCTATCTATCTATGTATATACCTCATATCTATCTATCTAATATCTATTTACCTCATATCTATGTATCGATCTATCTATATACCTCATCTATCTATCTATGTATATACCTCATATCTATGTATATACCTCATATCTATGTATATACCTCATATCTATCTATCTACCTCATATCTATGTATATACCTCATGTCTATGTATATACCTCATGTCTATGTATATACCTCATATCTATATCTATCTATGTATATACCTCATATCTATGTATATACCTCATATCTATGTATATACCTCATATCTATGTATATACCTCATATCTATATCTATCTATGTATATACCTCATATCTATATCTATCTATGTATATACCTCATATCTATCTATCTATCTATCTAATATCTATATACCTCATCTATGTATATACCTCATATCTATCTATCTATCTAATATCTATTTACCTCATATCTATCTATGTATCGATCTATGTATATACCTCATATCTATGTATATACCTCATATCTATGTATATACCTCATATCCATCTGTCTATCTACCTAATATCTATCTACCTAATATCTATCTATCTATTTACCTAATGTGTGTATATATATATATATATATATATATATATATATATATATATATATATATATATATATATATATATATTATCTATCTATCTATCTATTTATTTACCTCATAACTATCTATGTATCTATCTATCAATTTACCTCATGTCTGTCTATGTATCTATGTCATATAATAACAGTTTTGTCAGCACACCACGTCCCTTGCAGACAGACAAACATCCTTCCAGGAGAGTTCCCTACTGTCCTCAGGGTCCAGGACTGCCTGCCTCTCGGCCATCAGTCCTGCTAGGAGTCATGGAGATCCGGGGTCCTCTGATTACATTGATGGAGTGGGTGGGGCTATACTTAATTGCAGATCCACTCTAGGCAAAAATGTACAACCGCTGACATATACGCATGTGTGTGTGCTACCAGTGTGCTGTATGGCACACCCATCTTATGGTGCCAACACACTGACATTCACTAGTGTAGTCTGTGGTTTGTTTTTTTTCTAATATTTCAAATATGTATCTGTTACAAAACAGGAAATAGTTATTTTGTCAAATACCAGTGGAAACATAAATGCATCTTATTGCATTTACAATACAGTCCCATTGAGATGAAACAAATATGAAAATACTGATATAAAGGAGAATATACCATTTTTTTATTCATTGTATGAAATATAACTAAACGTTACAGTTCATTTCCCAAGAGGTTCATATTATGTTCTTTTTTTGGTCCTGATCTTTAGTATTTTATTTGGTCTGTTTTTTCTTTTATAACCTGCAGATTTCACTTGTCTTTCTACTGTGAAGTAAGCGGTTTAGTCTGAGACTAGATGCAGAAGAGAGGACGTTAGACCAAACACAGGTATTATATGATACTTTCTCTCACTAATATTTCACATGCATTACTTTCTTACTTATGTCATTATTATGTCACATAAACATATTAAATAGAAAAATAACAGTAAAAAGTTGTGATGGATATTATTGCAGTTTTAAAAATTAGCTGACTAGTATGAATAACTCTTAATTGTATATACAATGGTATGTAGCTATTAACTTACATAGAGATACTAGTATAAGGGCTAAACCTGTTTTCATTCGTTCAAGTTGAGTGTATAGAGAATGCCTGCCACCTTCTGGATGCTTGCATTCTAATATGCATAGAAATAGATGCTACGACTGTGATAAAATGAAACTAAAATAATTAATTTCACCCCCCCCCGCTTGTCTTTGTTTGTTTTTTAAAAATGGACCATGTGCCGTATGTTCTTTTATTATTGTATCATTACACACTTTGTAGCTGTTGTGTCCCTTGAAAATAAAAAGTTTAAACATTTAATAATAATAATATAACAAAAATCATGTTAGACTCATGCCAGCATTCTGTAGTTGGTAGGGTTTCAAAGCACATAAAAGATTTTCAGTGTTAGTGGAATTTTTCTGACTACACAGTTAAAATGCAGTTCACTATGTAGAAAAAAATTTTTTGGGCCTTAGGCTGGGTACACACTACAGAAAATTTCTCCTGTTGCGATGTCGTTAATGATTTTAGCAACAACTGAAAGTCACGATCAGCATGCAGCATCCATGTGTACTCAGCATACACGTATTGCAACATTTACCTTCCGATCTGTGCTCTTTATCTGTCATAACCATCTGCTGAAAAGATCATTTATTATTATTATTATCATTATACAGAAAACAGTGATCCATAACACATAACATGATACATGAAAAACAAAATACAAAGACCAGACATACTGAATGAATACAAATACAGGTAACACGGTAATATAGATCAAATTATATGAGGGACAGTGAATGCTAGTGATGGTAGTAATCAGCGGGAAGTAGGACTGAGCTCAAGAAAACAGGGCTGAAGCAGCCATGAGGTACAGAGGGTGATGGAACAGTAGAAGGAAAACACACGGAAAGAGGGCCCTGCTCCTGAGAGCTTATATCCTAAAGAAAAGGGGGAGACACAATAGGGTAGTACAGACTGGGGGAGTGGGGTATGACCACTTACCACAAATGATGAAAGATTATTACATCCCTCTTTGTTCTTCCTTATATTACATTTCAGTCTTTTTCCCTCCAAATGTGTCTCCGTATTCTAGAAGTTCTCTTATTGTAAAGAATACGGCCATCCTAAACTATTAATATCTTTACAATTCTATCGCTCCCTTCTGTCCTCTATGCAGTACAATATTTAGCATGTAGTCTCTCTCATGATAACTTTTGTTATGTACCACATGCACCATTTAGAAGCCCTTAACTGAGTAGTTTGGTGTTTTTTTTGTCTTTTTGATGACATGGCCTCCAGAATGGTACACAGTATTCCAGGTGAGGGAACTGCGTTTTGTCACATCCCTCCGTGGTCCCTTACCTACTAAAAGGATCTATAAGTCATGCTTCCATGAACTCTATAGAGATCTATGGACACTGCTGGTTGTGAGTGCATACACACTGCAGGATCATTCCATCGCTGAACGATGTCCACATGTAACAAGCACAGTCCTGAGGTCCCCTCTCTCTTAGCATGATTCATTTATGCCTTAAATGAGTCAAAATCTCAAATAGTTTTTTACAAGAAAAACATAACATTTTATTTCTCATACATCCATTTGGTAGACACTGGAATCGTAGGGATATGGAGTCTCAGGCAGGAGTTGGACCTTTAATATATCTGACACAGAGTCTGAGCCCTGCACATCCTCTAGCCTGCTGGGAGTGCGTTATCTCTTAGTGCCTCACAGGAGAGACACTTTTGGCACAGTGTTGATTTTATTTTACATTCTGCTGCATCTGAATGGTCATAGGAGTGGACCGTACATCCCCCTCTCCCTCGTTCTAACTGTGTATGCATGTTGTACAGTGGGATTTTATGGGGGTTGGTATCCTTTTCTGTGTGGTCTTGGTCTGTCTTGTAGTTTCACTTTCTTTATTTCAGATTGTGTGCTACGGCTGTCCCCCTGCTCCATCATCTTTTTCTGTCATGTCAGATAGAGAGTAGTGCCAGAGTGAAGTCTGTTTGGGCGACATCAGTTTCATTTTTTACCCGTTCAAAATGTCAGGCAAAATTGCCTATAGGACAGTCCAGGACCAACACCCTATGTACTTTGCTGCCGACCTGGTAGGACCATCCTGGACTAATTCCTTAGACAGATCTACTGCGTAGCTTCTTAGCTTGCAGCATGTGCCAGGGTGGTAAACCATTCCTTCATTCCCTCAACTCACGCCTTTTGGCCCTCTCTTTCCTCTTCCTCCTATTCCCTCGGAGGACCTGGTTTGGGCTATAAGCCCTTATGCTTCTCAGGAAATGCAGGGTTCTAATTCCAGAGAGCAATCTTTTTCTCTCTACTATGCGACTAGCTACTAAACCCTCAGATATACAGCATGGCGGGCTCTCTGCCCACCTAGGAGCAGCTGTAATGGAAGCCCACCTTCTTCTCTTCCAGGATCAGTGGTACAATTACATCTCAACATCATAGATCTTCTAAAGTCCCCACCTAGATGGTTTTTCACCATCGGTCTTCCAGGAGGCCACATGACATTCAGTATTTAGTCTCCTCAGATATGGTCGTCCCAGTTCCAGAAAAGCAGAGGGGGTTGTGGTTTATTTCAATCTTTGCTTGGTCCAAATTCCCAAGAGAACTTTTCATACAGTTTTGAGCTTGAAATCCCTTGCATTTGAAATCCCTTAAATCCCATAAGGATTTGGCTTGATTGGCTTTTAGGTCATGGCTGTTGAAGCCTTGATTCTTAAAGGTTAGAGTATTCTCCAACAGCATGGTTTAGACCATGCTTAAAGCTTGAAAACTGGTTTAGGCTAAACATTACCATACGGTATGCTATATTTATAGCTCTTGCTTTGAGAAGAAGGGGTTTCATACCTTTCCTTTTAATTTTTTTTATTTAAATTAGCCTAACTTCTTCTGTTTTTGCAGGAAGGTCTTGACAGGGCTATGAGACCTAGTTCTTTAAGGGTTTATGTTTCAACCCTGTGAGTCTGCTTTCAAAAGAAGCCGACTTGTGCCAGAAGTACAGATTTTATGTATTTGCTTATATTCTTCTTATAGCTCACTGGGACATAGTCGTGGCAGCCTTACAATATCCTCCCTTTGAACCCTTGGAGTCTGTGTAGTTAAAATCTCCCGTATGAAGACTACTTTTCTTTTGGCAATCTCTATGGCGAGAAGAGTTTCTGAACTAGGGACTCTGTCTTGCAGATCTCCATTTATCATTTTTCATGAAAACAGGGCATTTCTTTGGACAAAGCCGTTTTTTTCTTTCTAAGGTGTTAAAATTCCTTCTAAATCAGGACATAGTCATTCCTACTTTAGGCTGTTGTTGATCTTCACAATGGTAGAGATCCCTTGTCTTGTTGGATGTTGTCAGGGCTGAGAGGAGCTATCTGATAGGCAGATAAATTATCGGTCCTCAGGATCGGTGAGTGCCTCTTGGGTGGTGGGCCCTGGCCTGGCAGTGTCGGTCAGTCACCTGGTCATCTGTCCAGACGTTCACAAAATTTTATAAGTTCAGCGTGCTTGCTAGTTTTGGGTGAAGGATTTTGCATATAGCATTTTCAGAATATTCTCTCCCATAGGGACAGCTAAGGAACCTCCCCATTGTTCCAGTGTCCCCCAATTGGATGTATGAGAAAACAGGGTTTTTGACTTTTCTTAAATGCTTTTCTCTGAATCCATTGTGGGATGCTGCTGATAGTATTCCAGTTGATACAAATGTGTGTCATTCATTTCACAGCAAATTTGACCTTGCCTACCTCTTAAGCATAGAGAAACATACACACAGTCCTGCTGCATGAGAGCCAGCAGGTGCAGTCATGTTTTGGCTGCAGTTCACTCAATAGACAGTAGCATTGAGCTTGATTTTATATTAAACACTCATCACAAAACCAGTGGTATGTACAATATCATAGGGCTATAGTCATAACAACCACTCATTTCCAACTGAACGGAATTCTCTTTGCTCTGAAGCATTAACTACAGCAGGCGAGTCCTGTCTGCACAGCACACCTGCTTCCATGTGTCTGTCTTCTGTTACGTGGCCACAGTCATTATTTTACTATTATTCCTTGCAAAAGACATCACTTTGGGAAGTGTTTTTTTTTACTAATAATTGCTAATTAATAATGCTTACAGCAAATTGATTTTGTATGTCGATATATGCATTATTGGATTAACTAATGTGTTCTAAAAAAGAGTTGTCCTGCAACACAATAGTAAACCTGATTCCATTTCTAGTGTGCTCCTTAAGCTCAGTTTTTAAGAGATGCTAATATGAAAACAATGTAAATCCACTCATTTTATTGATTAATGTGTGTGAAAGTCCAGTGTGGTTATACAGGAGACTTGTACCGCAGCTAAGAACACAGCCCAAACAGAGAAGCAACGTGGGCCAAACATCTAATTGTATGTAACCTTGGGGTTTGTGCGCACAGGTGCGTTCCCTGCCCTGAGGTTTGTTCGGTCTGAGCTGCATTTATCTATTGGAGAAGGCAGCTCAACTGTGCTGCAAATAGGATTCATTTAATCCTATGTAGATTACAGCGCACATGACTGTTCGGACTTAATGCTGGACAGACATGGTGAGAGCATGTACTACTGAAATGGTCTGAATGATATGCCGATGATGTTTTCATTCTAGGGTTCAATGAACTCTATTTGCAGAGCCAATGGTGTACAGGCAGGTCTGGTGGTTAATCATAAGATGACGCAGAAATGTTCTGCATGCTACCATATTTCTGTGAGTCTGCCCCATAATCAGTGATTATAATTATTAAACAGCCATTCTAGCAGCAGTGTATACTGTATATAGCACAATGTCACCCACTTTGGTAGATCACAGCAATCTTATGGAGTTTTAGATTCATTGCTTTCATCTTTGGGTTTTATTTCCAGTTTAAATACACACATTCATAATTTTGCATTATCTGAACCACAGCTAAAAGCATGAATTCATAATTACGTTCATTCAGCAGTTCATTTATATTATCACATTGTGTAACATTTCTACATATAATAAAATGATCTTACATCCCTAACTTTCCGTGTGGGTTGGTTTTGCAGAATGTACTAAACAAATGATAACTAGAATCTGATCTCCACTTTTCAAACCCACTTTAAACTGTCAGCTTGCCTCATTTACCCCAAAATGTAATATATTATAGAGGGCAAAGCAAAGAAAAAATACAAAGCCTTAGCTCATTGGCCTGCCACTCAGTCCAGTGGTTAGTACAGAATTATTATATTGGGCATATTCCCAGTGGCAGTGATGGAATGTTGTTAGAGTGTGAAAAATGAGGGAATCAGTTTGCAAACAATAGTACAAGTCAATTAGAGCAGCTTTGGTCATAAGGTTACAGAAACAATCTCAAGTACTTGTGTGAAACATTTTAAAACAAACAAAATTTGAAATAAAATAATGAATACAATTGATATAGAAAGGATACCGGCATGGTGGGAAATGAGCAAAAGCAACAAGTAAATTTTCATATTAATATATGTGAATTTATTGTTTTTTAATTTTTCACTATAATAGAATTTCTTTAATAACATATTGCTTTCTGGGTTCAAAACATCTCACTAGTAGCGATCTCAGAGCTGAGCAGCTGTACTTAGTCCTTCTCCATCAAAATAGCAATCATTGGAAAGACAAATGTAGCAATACGTACTGGGTGTATTATTACACTCCATTAACAGTTAAATAAGTGAAGGGCCCCTCAATGTTTGGGCATGAGTAAGTAGAACTTTATGAGATATCCCTCCCCCAGCTATAGAGTAAAGCCTAATCTACCTGAACATGAATAAAAGCTAGGCATGCTGGTTCTATGGCATTTTCATTACTCTTTAAGGGTCCTCTATATGGGTGTTTTAGTGCCACATGTATTGAGTGGGCATCACATCACTCTCATGAGGCTGAAGGGCCTATTTACATTAGTCTCCTAGTAAGTCAGGTGTTTATTTTCATTACCATAATATGTTACTGTTTTATCACATAAATAAAAATATAAAAAGCAACAGGATATTACAAAAGAGACAACGTAAAATAAAAAAAAGCTATAGGAGAAAATATAAGAGACCAGTACACTTTGCACACATCTGCCTGAGATTTGCTTACATTGTAAAACATATTTCTGTAATGATACTAGACAATTGTAATATCATCTTAATGTGCAATTAATGGCCTGTAAATAGAGAGTGCCAATGGGTAACATACAAAGCGCATATTTCAGTGTTTTCTCCCAAGGGACAAAGTTTTGTATCATTTTTGAACTCGAGTGAATACTGCTCATACTGACGCTTTACTACATTAGACAAGAGGTCAGTTCCGTGTAAGAAATAATAATACGTTTTTTAGGTTTTGTGAATTTAGTTGATAGATATTGAAATAGGAGAATCCATAACTTTAACTAAAGATGGAAGCGTTACTTATTTTTAATACATACATTGATCTGAATAAACAAAACAATGGGGTACTGCTGACTGTACCTCTTTGTTTCCCAAGTGTAGGACAGGTGTATACTATTGTCTTCACACAGCACTGTCTGGGTTATCATGTTTTTTTACGTTGCTTAATTCTGTTTGATGGGTGTGTTGCTGTAGCCTTCACTTTTCTCTGTGAACCCTTTACCCAAAATGCAGAGGAAAGGCAAAGAAAGGATTCTCCTTGCAGTCTTTTTGGGGATATAATAAAAGGAGAAGCCTTTCCAATAATTTTAAATGTACTCATTTGTTTTCTTATGACCTTTATATCTCCTCATCAAAGATCCTCTTGGGGCACTTATAAAATCTAAAAACAATTTGTATTGCACCCTGCAGAATATTTATTTGTGACTGAGCCTGTAGCACAATTCTCCAGGCAGTTTTACCTGGAAAATGTAAAATATTAAATATGATTGTACAGTGAGAAGCTGATTTCTTTATCACAATAAATTTTCTATATGTTTCAATTTTAGTTCAAGTTTGGGAGTATTCAGAAATATAGGTTTATGTATTTCCATCTAATGTGTTACTATTTGTAGAATGTGTCTATGAGGGTCTTCCATACTGTGATATGAAGAACTGTACAGTATGTAATTGAACAGAGCAAATACTTTTCATAGATGAGACCAATAAGCCTAGTTGTCTGAATGGCAGTATTGAATAATAATAAGCTGTATTCTCTACATATGGCTTAGTATGCTGTCCTTCATGATTGTAACATAACAGGGAAACAATATATCTGACAAATAGTGTGTAACATTTGCTTAATCATAAAGTAATTGCAAAGAACACCTGCATTATGTAGTAGTCAATCAGCTGACTGAAGATACCGAAGATACTGTAAATCTGAAGGTATAATTAAAAGCCAATTGAGATTAGTGTAGTACAGTAATTAGTGCCCACTGAAGTTGCTAGACGTTGTTCAGTGGTTTCTGGTTGTCAGGAAAGCCAGGGGAACACCAATGTTCTCTCTATGCTGGGAGACTTGAAGAATTAAAGCTTAATCTAATGAAACCTTCACCATTAAGGGCTGCTGGGAAAATCTGCCGTCTAGTGGAACACTGTACAATAGATTTTACATCTTTAATTTACATCAGCTGTTTTAACAAATATAAAAAAACCACAAAAATAAAAATAAAAAAACAGCCAATAGAGTTGTACGTGGCTCCAAATAATAACAAAAACAGTACAAAAGAAAACAACATAAAACTTAATATTTAGTCTGCTAAAATATTATTTTTTCTGTAACACAATCCTTTCCAGAGCAATTAGATTTCATGTAACAACGGTGAAAATGTTGCTTTCACCATGGAAAGGTTGCTGAGGTTGAATTTATAAACTAGACAGCAGATTCTGGGTGAAATGTAAACCTCTTTAAGCAATTCTTGGCACTGTTTGGATTTCCGGGTCCCTTTATTACATATAGTTTTTTCCCAAAATTCTTTCAGGGAGGCAATATTTTTCTTCTAAATAATGTTAATCTACAGTTGTACATCTGTGTCAGATACTTTGTAAGCTGCTTTGCAGCCATTCTGAATATTAATTGCCTTATAGTTCCTTGAGATAACAGTACATGCAAGCAAATCACTTTATGAGAAGAGACACTTTCCAGAAAAATGTCAAAGCAATCTCTGGATTTGTTCTTCAGTTACTACATTCATTGAAGACTAACCCTTTGCAGTAAATTGGTTACATACATTTACCTATATTGTGTAGGTGTGTCCCCCGCACAGTAAACAAAAATGGATATCAATGTAGACATCACTTGGATCCAGTAAACATGTGAAGTTCTACCTTACTGCATGTGAACAAGACTCCTTAGCATGTAATTCTCTTCTTTGTACACCAGATGGCAGTGCAGATTTATAGAACTAATGTAAATCTCAAAGATTTTATGAGACACGTTCAAGTTCAAAGTACTGACCTCTGTATACTTGTCATTGTGGTGTATTAATACAAGAGACTGCTGACAGCCTCTGATATTATGAATTGCAATGCAGTCCAAGTATGATATGAGGATCACTGATGTACAATTCTTGTTAGCAATTATACATAGCCGAGGTAGGAAACCTGTGACTTTCCTGTTGCGGAACTACAAGTCTCAGCATCGCATTGTGTGGCAGGAAGTGCTGGAACTTGTAGTTCCACATCTACAGGTTGCATGAGTCTGATATACAGAAACCCTCTGCTTCCAGTCAGTAGGTCAAATGTACTGATTTCTGTCAGGTGCGTATCTGTATTACGCACAGTCACTCATGTAGCACTTTTATATAATCATTTCTTATGTGTGGAGCAATTAGATTATTACCTCGTATAACACATGTATACTTATACATCAATGTTCTTCTATTACTGTGATTGCTTTGCTGTATTTTAACTTTAAGCGTAATCCATCTATTTTCCTACACATTAATGCTAAAATAGCATCAGGAAAATATGCCAATGTGCATTTAATTTTATACAACTGTGTCTGTTTGTCTACCTCATACATACATAGCTACATGCTTCTTACACGTCTGGGAAGTAATCCTGTGCAAATGCTCTACGCAGTAATGTAAAAATGGAATGTCTTCCTTTCTAGAACTTAAGGACCATCAGCTCATTAATTAAAAAGTTTGTTCCTAAAATTCATGATGATGACTCACATTTTTGTGTTTCAATGTTTTTATTACATTTTTATTTATGTCAATAAAAATGTGCTTTAATGCATACAGTGTGTCTGGAAGGTGCAAATGGTGGCTTAAAGGAAGTATAGGTCAACATCCAATCTTCACTGTCAGCGAGGATGGGTAAAAGTAAAGACATTATTCATTGGTGGTGGGGTGGTACTCAACCTCTTGTCACACAACAAGGTATTTAGCCAGCATTCAGCAAGTAACCAGTTTTCTCCAGTCCAAAGCATGTGTTTGTTTAATCTTATGTTTCCATATGTAAATGTCATTGTGAAGGTAGTGTAAGTGTCACAAAGTAGGACCAAGAGGTGCCGGATTCCCTTTTGCCAACCATGGTAAGGGCTGGCAGGAGTGAAGGCATGGAGTCTAATGGACCTCCTGGTATTCACCAGGAAATCCCACATGGAGGTTTGACCTGAATTATTGTCCAAATATATCCAATCAATCTTCATTTAGTGTACCAGAATTATTATTACTACTGGTTATTCATTTTTGCCCACTGATTATTGGCTAGCACGCATATTTTCATCATAATAACTGTATTGTAATTATTAATTTGCAAAATTGGCAGTTGCTGTTTAGGAACACTCTACCAATTATAATTTTGCTTGTCCTTATAATAATAATAATATTATTTAAATATGCTGAAACAGAAAAGGAGAATTTGTGAAAACTCAGACTCAAAACATTGGCTGCTAAGAACAGTACTTGTCTATAGGGTAAGCAATCACACTCATCGGGATGCTGCAGCTGTACTGGTACATTGAGAAGTCATAGCACAAATCCATGTAACCTTCCTTAGGTAAATGGTTATACTGAAATGAGCCATGCAAATTCCAATGAACAAGCTGACTTACACATGTTAAAGTTAAGTTATTGAAGAACAATCACCCTGCTCCATTGGCAGCAGCAATGCCTAAGAATCTGGAGGATTTAATGTGTAATATGTAGTGTCCCTATTGACAAAAGCATCAACAGCAACATTTGTTCAAAACCAAAACATTTGTTTATTGGTGTCACTATTAAAGAACAAATTGCACTTGTTAAATATTATGAAAAACAGACAGGGAAAAGTACACAATTACTCAGCTCTGAAGCACTAATTAAAAGTTCTGAATATAGAAATGATGATATTGAGGGAGAGGCAGAGCAAGAAGGGGCAGATAGTTCGTTGAATTTAGAAGTTATCGAGTCGGGGTTATGATGATAATGGATAATAAGGTATTAATAATAAGAATTGCCTTTTTGACCTGCAGAATCTGCTCTCACTTTAATTTATTCTACACAGCCCTGATCATGTTATATAGGCACTTTACCTTAGGGAACAATTGCTATTACACAAGTTGAAAATAATGAGTGGCTTGATGTACAAAATAAGCCATCAATGACTATGCATGGATCAGTCCAGACTGCTGGATTGGCAATAGCAGATAATACCGCTTTCAAACTGCACCAAAAACCCGGGTTTTTGCAGAGGCACGCTGAAAAACCCGGGTCTTGGTGCAGTATGAATAGTCCAACCACAAAATCCCGGGACTTAGACCCGGGATTTTGCGAGGGGTAATTCCCAGGTTGGACCCCGCTCGCCTACAGTATGAATGGTGCAACCCGTGTAATTCCCGGGTCTCACCATTCATACCGTAAAAAATAAATAAATGGCAAAGTGTAAAAAAAATGAATTAATAAAAAAATGTTTACTTAACTTATTTTCAGCCAGCGGTGTCTCCGGTGCGTTGCCGGCTGTCAGGGGGACCTCTGGGTACTAAAATGACGTCATTTCTAGTCCATTACAAATGACGTCATTTTAGTACCCAGAGGTCCCCCTGACAGCCGGCAACGCACCGGAGACACCGCTGGCTGAAAATAAGTTAAGTAAACATTTTTTTATGTATTTTTTATTAAATCATTTTTTTTACACTTTTTTTTTTTTCTAAAACTTCTTATCTATACTGCACTGTGCCCCGGCAATATCCCGGGATATTGCCGGGGCGGCAGTATGAAAGTGGTATAACAGGGACTTATGCTGGCTGCTCAGGCCCTCTGACACACTTGGTTCAGTCTTGTGTGCAATGAAAGAATGAGCTGTAGCCATCAAGGTCATAATCAGATTAACAGAGATCCTCAGTCCTCATTGTCCCCAAACCTATGTCCTTTGTAGAGAAACCTCATTTATTTCTGTTTAAACCTCCCAGTGAGAAAGTTCTTTCTCAATTCAATCCCCCTGCTTGGACTAGGACAACCGGTTTTGCACAGTATACAACAGGAGACCAACCACATTGGCTTATATTTAATTAGGATCATTTTAGCCTTTTTCTCTTGTTTAACTTATTGTGTCAAAATATATATTTTTAGCTTTAATTAGGGTTTCTACCATAATAACCACTAGATTAGTATTTACTGTACAAGGTCATTATACTTAAAAGTAATTATTATTTATTCATATGCATTTTAACTGTGAGAATGTTCCAAAAGGTTAAAATAATAACAAGAAAAGGTGTACTAAGATAGAAAGAGTGATTATAATACAGTATAACAACTGTCTGCTATTGTATTATTAATGTAATTATTATATCTATGCCCTGTAGTTCTCATTTCTATGCCCTAACTTTTCAATATAATTCACCTTATTTCCCATTTATAATGTGTACCAAAAATAATAATAACCTTCAGTGCTATTCGTATGGCAGATATTCAAGACTAGCACTCTAATGGCACCACCATATGTATTATTAATAATCACACTGTTAACAGATAGCTTCCCTGCCTAATATCTCCCTCTTTTTTTATTCTCTTCCCCGATAGCTGTAAGCTAATTCAAATCTACTCACGACAACATCGTTAAACCAATAATTCTGTCTGTATTTTAGTCACTTTTTTCTATCTTGTACACTTTCTGTTTCTATTATTTTAACCTTATGGAATTTTCTCACAGTTTTAAAACATACCAATAAATGATAATAATTTTAGCTGTAGAATACAGTTGAGTCATAACAGATTACCCATTGTATTCTCTATCCTTTTTCCTTTTTTTAATATTTTTGTTCTTTAAAACCTCTTTTTTAAGATGTCATTGTTTGCTTGTGGTGTTCATCTACCCTATTACACTTATGTGCTATAAAATGGTGTAGAGATGGGGATTGGTAGTAGTAAATGCCACATTACCCTATGTGTATGCTATAGAATTATATAATGAAATGTTATATACATAAAATATAATAATGCAGAAGCTATTTGAATGTTGTTAATGAAGATACAGCCTACAATGCTGTTGAATTGTGTTCACTTTGCAATATGTATATGTTATATTATTTTTAATAAAAAATAATTGTATAAAAAAATGATATTGCAATTATTACTATATTTTATGTTTTTTTCATTCATAAATTGAGTTTGATAGAACCTTAAGTAGTTTTTGCAAAAATTATGATGTTTGTAAATAACTGAGAGGATTCTTTTTGTGATTTACTAGCGTTCAGACGTATTTGGTTGTTACAGTTATTAAAATGTGTGATAAAGTATTATGATATATTTTGTAAGATTCACTTATGATACAATTTGGCAAATGGTTACAATTATATCTAATACATTATTTTGGTATAATTAATTAGTGGTTTATCTAACTTAGGAACTGAATACGTGGACCTTTGGTCATAAAGTAAAATAAATATTTAAACAATAATGTATAACAAAATAAGCAAACGCAATGATAATGTGGTTTTGGTTTCTTGTTACATCATTTTCAGAATTTTATACTAAATGCACTATAATGTTTTTACATTTTTGAAATTGTGCATACAGCACTTTGGGTTTCCATGGTGTTCCCCTGGGCTGGGTCTTTAGACATTATATCAGGATGAGAATTTTGGTGCGAACATTGAAATTAATTTTTGGTATTTTTAACAATTTGTTGGATAAACTTCAGCGTTGGATTTTCATATTGAATTGTTGTGTTAAATTTAGGAGTTATCGGTGTGCGAGTGATTTTCACACAAACAACACGGTTTCCTCTTGACGGCTTACTCAAAGTCCCAATCTTTCTCTTTGAGCTGGTGTGTTGACATACACAAAAACTGAAAAGTAAAGGCGACACTAATTAATATGCTGATAATTTATTAGCTCATTTTTCTCTTTTAAGAGTTTATCTAAAGGGGAAAGCATTTGTGCCCGGAACGTACATAAAAATAGGGGTTTACATGCATGTGTTGCGTCAGACGCATCTCGGATGATCAGGCACAAGAAGTGTGTTTACTTACACCTTATGGTAGTGTAGAGATGCAGCTTGTCGGTGTTACTAATGAACAATTAAGTACACAATATAAGCATATGTGTCATATACACAAGAGTGTATAGAGTCTTGATAATGTTGTTATTAAATATGAAAGTTGCATGTTCCATATAAAATGTAGTTAGATACAAACATAAAATGCAGACTAAATCAAATACAACATGTATTCCCCTTAAAAATCAAATAGAAAACTTTTCATCCAGTAGAAGGCCAATTTCTAAAAGTCATTTAATTAATGTGAAAAGCTACTGCGACTTCATATCATATAGCAGCTGTGCTTATGATTTAAGTACCATTGGATGGAGGGGTTAAGACGCAATCAGCCAATCAGAAGTGGCTATATAGTGCTCTGATTGTCATCATCAGCACCTGCAAGTGCTACACCACCTTACTGACGTTTGTCTCACAGTTACATGAACACACCCTTACTGTACTCCTCCTCTGCCTGCACGCCTCTCCAGGCTTAGGGAGATGCAGGACAAAGATATGCAAAAATATAGAGATATGGATGGATGCTTGTGCTTTCTTGGAGCGCATGTGTAGTACAGGTATATCCCACACTATACAAAGATGTATGTCTAACTCTACATGAGCCCTTTAAGATCGTTTAGTTTGACAGGACCAGACACTGATTCATATAAAACTTAATTTTAATTACAAAATTGTAGCAACCACAATACATCTAACACAATGTTTCATCCTGTTTCACAGTGCTCCTGGGTTCTGTTGCAGAATAAAGATGCAGGTAATAGTTTGGAAACTATGAAGACAAGGTAATGAAGAACCTTAGTAAGCTCTACATTCAGACAGTGATATTCCTGTGCATAGAAACATTTAGTGTTGCAAAATACAAACAATCAGACATTCGCTTTCATTATTTGCAAATCTGCTTCTTCTGCACCGTTCTCTAGAACTGTTGCCGGAGTTACCAGTAGAATACAAGTAGTATAGTTTCACTTATTCATCTAGTTTATGTTGGGAAACCGAAGCAAATTGTTTCTCTCCACGGGTGTGCAGTGGGACTGCACACTGGTTATCATTGCACACACTATCATTATTAGGCTTTTCTATGCCTAGCTATCAAACATATGCTGTGATTGATACATAGATATCCAGTCCTGTGACATCAGGATTATCTGTGTATAACATAGTCAGGGATCATCACAATTGTCTTGCTAATACACATGTCAGCTTCGCTGCTTTTGACCTACGTTGTTCCCCACTTTGTAGACATGATGAATATAATCTTCTTATTCCTGTTAGGTCTCTGTGTGGATATACCCTGGTGTAGTCTCCTTTTTGACTTCTGTTTAGTGACCTTATTACTGTCTATGTGATGACAGGCAGGTCATGTCTGTCCATTCTCACCTGCACTCCAGTCACGTCTCGGCAAAACGGTCCTGGCTGCCCGATCATCACTTTAAACTGATTATGTGTAAGGCTGAGCTTCTTATAATCCCACCTAAGCTCATTTGTCTTGACAACCTTTCTTTCATTGTCCATAACACTGCCATCAAGTGAGCTGGGTGTTACATTTACCTCACATTGTGAAATAACTACAATCCCCCAATCTCCCATATAGAATAATGCCCCGTCCTAGCCTCTCCTCCCATGCACAGGCTGCCACAAATCTCTGCCTCATTTCTTTACTCAATAAAAATGTAAAAGTGCTGAAATGATTTTCTTTATCACAAGGAATAACACATTACCTACTGTAAGGCTGATTGTTTTGGCTTGTATATATCACATAAACAGTACATTATCAGTTATGTAATATGTTCTTTATCATTACTTTATTGTTGCCGGTACATTAGCCTATTATTTTATGTTATTGGTCTTTAAGTTATCTTCTAGCAGGAAAACCGTTTAAACCCAGACAGTAATTAAAGTAAATAAATGTTTTTTTTTTATGTTATAGTGTCTTATATAATGGTCTTTTTTTAAATATAATTTATATTTAAGCTGCCAATTATATAAAAAAAACGTAGATAAGAAAACTCAAAGTAGAAATAAATCTGAATAACTGATCCCATATGTAGTTATAAAGTAGTAAGAGTGCACGGTTTATTTTTCTGGAAGCACAGCTGTAATAATCGTACAGTATGATATGTCTTATTTGTACTAACACTGCAGGTCTTTTTGGTGAACAGTTTTTCCCTCCAAGTTTATCACAGAACTTATTGAATGAAGCATCCTAATCTTCTATGTATTTTTTTTTGTACATATACCATTCTTTGCTTCCTAGTGTATTCATTATGATTGTATAAATATTGTATTATTGTTATGTAGGATTGTGTGTATCATATAGATATTCAGACTCATACGTTTCAATATTGTTACATTCCTTATTCAGTGCTGCTAAATAAGAATAAAGTGTTGCCAGATAATGAAGAACTCCATTGCAAACAATAGTTTTGCAAATAATTGGTTGAAAATGAGCTGAGCTAACTGGCCTACGCCCCTGTTTTATAGGTCCTGATCCAGTCCTGAGACAGGGTAAATGATGTTTACAAGAGATACTTGCAGACTATTCTAACATTTCTATTCTCAGCACTACAGGGTTATACAATGTTGCAGAGAATGTTTTGTGTACCTTGTTAGAACCATGATTTTGTTATGAAGCAAAGAGCTAGCACACATTTCTCCTGCTGTTTAGGGAACCTGCTTTATGCTGTATGTGATTTACATGCAATATTATTTTTTCTAAAAAAACTTTTTTTATTGGTTTCAATCAAGGTACAAAAATGAGAATCAACAGGTGTTGTGATAGAACAGTTATTAACAAGAAGATATCAATGTACAAAAATGTGTCTAAACAATTGTGAGAAACCTAGTTATACACATGGGTAATTTTATACTACATGCAATATTCTACATATTCTATGATAATGATATTGTGGTTAAAGGAAAAATGGCCATTGACTGTTGTAGTTCAATGTATAGAATACTTGTTCATGTTATATCAATAATTTATTTGCATTTAATCAGGTGCTTTAAGTCATGGAGTTTCAGTCTGTTAGTTATTTTGTGGTCTATTCACAAGGCTGGGTATATACTCATTAATAGTTATATTTAGAAAATAGTTATACCTAGAAGCAATTTACATTGTCATACATTTTTCAAAAGTAGATTTTTACCTTGAAATTAAATAACTCTGTATTTTAACATTTTAAAATTATTATGTTAATAAAGATAATAATAATAATTGTGTCCTTTCAGTTTGAATTACTTTGAACTATTCTAAATATTTTCAAATAGATAGCTAAATTATTGAGAATCTGAGCAGTGGTAGAAACTTGCAGCTGTACAATATGCGGGGAAGTTTATATAATTCATTAAGAATTAGGACTATCTGATGCAACTTGATCGTAGTAGATGGTGTTGGCATATATTTGCAAATATAGATAAGCAAGACATTTTATTATTTTGTTGTTTGCTGGTTTCTAAAGCCCATAACAAAAAAAACTAGAATTTTATTTATTTGTTACCCTTATTTTTAAGGTCTTTTCAGAAATTTCTTATATTATCACTCGATTCCCAAAGGTGAATTAAGTGAAGTGAAGTAACTTCCCTTCAATTTGATACATTATTTCACTTCATTTGGGTTTTGACATTGCTCCTTTGTTTAATAGGTTATACTTTTGTTGCAACAGTTAAAATAAGGTGAATAATTTTTATTAGCTTTTAGTGAAATGAAGCTGAATATATTATCCTATATAGGCATGGTTAGTCATTTACTACCGCTAATTAGCTGGGAAAACAATAGCACATGTTACTTCACGGTCTTGTCCTGGGCAGGTTGTATTACATTGAGGTCCATAAAATAGTTTCAAAAATAAATGGCACAGTTGTCACCATTGTTAAGGCCTCTATTTTTAAAACATAGAGATTAGTGAAAACCTTCCTGATGAAAAGTTTGCTCCTCGCTGCCACTTCTATTCTCATTTGTAGCTGAGCCGTAACGTTGCATAGATAAAAGTGTTATATTATCTAGTATTGCTGTAACACGTCACATACTAATATGTGTAACGATTTGTTTTATATTACACTATGAAAATGTTTCATTAGGTCAATGAACTGCAAATATAAGAGGCAGCTTCACAAGGCAATGAATATAAAGACATATTTGTTAGGGGTCTCTACTTGTATTAATGTCACTTAGTTAGATACATACACACAATAATGTTTAATTACAGGATATCCTTTAGGTTTCTCAATCACATCTGGTATATTTGCAAGGAGGCAAATTGCAATCCACTGTAACAGTGAAAAGTTTGGATGGATGGAAGGTAAAGTGGTATGAGGGAGATTAATGCACTAATGGTGTTTTGACGTATTGTTTCAGGAACAATTTGTGTGACTCAGGAGATTTAGGAAGCAGCTGCTGAACTCCTGATGCACAGGAATGAGATGCAGGGGGAGTTAATCATAACTATGCACAAGGGAGGGGGGCTTACAATGCCTTGTCATATTGTTGTTCACTCTGTGTTAAATTGTTAAGTGGAAAAAGGACAAATGGAAAGTGAACAACAAAAAGGTGTAAATGGACAAGTCAGGCGAGTGGTTTGAGTATATTTAGAAAGGCAAATATGATGGAGGCAATTGGACACTAAGCTAGAGCTTTGAAGGAGGTTCCAGTTACTACTGGATACATTGTTTAATCCTACTGAAATACTTGCACTGAATAAATCAGTTTGCGTTAAAATTATAGGCAGCATTCAGTGGTCCTACTGTAAGGAGGTACAACATTTCTTATCTACCCTTTGTAATCTGGCTGTAATCAACTAGTAAAGGACGCTCCCTATCTTCTTGTGTCCGCTGGTTAGTACATTTAAAGGTCGACACTTCCATCCCTTAGGCAGCAATGTCTTTGGGGGCCTGGGGATTGATCTTTATTGTGTACTCTTGCTCACTCTACATTGTGCCTCCTTCCTAGCATTTGTAAACATTCCTTCAGTTATATTGTTTGTCTTTCTTGGGTGAATAAAGTGAAAAAACAGTAAATACACATACTTGCCTGTTATTAATTTCTCTGTGCTCTTCATGTGTCTGTATTATAAGCGGTAGGGAGTTAGTGCTTTCCAGTTCTGAACATGCACAGTCCTAAAACTGGGTATTTTCAGACAGATAAACCTTAAAATCTGTAGGAAAATATGAGTTTGCTACATTAATTAAAGTGCCACTTAGTGCATATTGGTCCTACCAAAGTACAATCCGGCTTTCCCGTACACTCCTGCAATGAGGACATTCACTGCGCCTAAAGCACGAGACCCTGAAACAACTGCAGTTGCCTGATGTAGTCATCCTGCACTCTCTTGTCACTTGTCACATTTACAAAGTGCTTCATGATAGAGTGCATTAGAGTAGGTGAAGGCGCAATGCCTTATAAGTTGATCTCTTGGTTATAGGTTAAGGGCATATTCATAAAATTATGATGAGAACTATGCAGTGTATTTGGGAATGCCCCTAACAATATTAATTGCTTCGAAATACAATATTAATGATAGAATTATAAGCTAATAGCCATCAGCATCCTAAGCATACAATTACAGACTGACAAAGACCACCTTATATAATGCTTGTATACCTCCATCTTTCACATTGGTATTATGATCAGTCACACCTTGCCAGCAGTGGTGTATGCAATAAAAGAAACAGTTATTAAACCTCTCAGGTGCTTAGAGAGGTATCAAGCATTACATATCATAAGCATTCTGGGATAGCTATTGAGATACTGGTTGCTATTAAACTTGAAATGTACCTGTAAATCCCTGACACGTACTGTCTAACCCTTTTCTTGCAGGTTTCCAACAAACCATCCAACCTAGAAACAGACCCCATTCATGTTGTAAATTTACCACTTGCTCGTTGTTAATGTTTGATCTGTCAGCAGTATTTGCATAGTGAAACATGAAATCTTAATAGCTAATACAGCCTGCCTGAAGCAGAGCTTAAGTAGTTTAAATCCTTAAACAGTAATGGGTTATAAGTCATACCTAAATTGTTGGGAGAGTCTCATATTAGCATTTAACTCAATATGTATAAATAGAATTACTGTTTTACTTCATATGTACTTACTGTGTGCTGGTCTGCAACATGACAGCTTAAATGTCAGAAGACCTTTGTACTAAGCTGATTCTCTTAATTAGAGACTTATTTAATGCTTACCCAGGCCATATTAAATCATTAAAACATCTCTAACAGCAATTCATTAATTCAACCCAGGTTATTGGGACTGTAAATAACCGGGAAAGGCAGAAGCATAACATTGTCTCGCTGTTTAATGACTTGCATTGGCAAGCATATGAAATAGCCTACAATGACTTGCATGACACTAGTTTCAGAAACTTGCCATAAATGACTTTACGGGTTACTTTATGACTGCAACGTTGCTAACAAGATAACTTGAGTATGGTATAACTTTTAATAAACTACATGAGCAATTTAATAAATCTTGTAAACATTTTCACACACTTATTACTGTAAAATACTATTGTGCCTAAAAATGCATGAAAATAGTAAAGTATTTCACCCACCTACTTTTGAACAGTTGCCCCCAGTTACACTTGGAAACGTACTGATTTGTGGGACAAGATGGTGATGTCTGCAGGGGTGCAGCTTCCACCAGCCACTGGATGGGTTGGGTTGATTGTTGGCGTTTCTGTTAGAGTACGGATGATGTGCCTACTTTTACATCAACATGAACAAAACTGGAGAGGTCATATTTACAGTGTGTGTTCCCTGCTTTGTGGGAGGCTGCAGTACCTTTCATTTTAACTCAAACAGAAGGCTGGCAACCGTCATCATCATCATCATCATCATCATCAGTGCAGGTGCGAAAGATAAGGCTCCTGACAGGTTTATATGTATCTCTGTGCTGGTCTTCCTTACTCCACTCTGCCTATGTTAGATCACTTCGTCCAGGGCCGCCATCAAAAATTGTGGGGCCCAGTACAATGAAGCAGGCAGGGTCCCCTGATGAACCAGGGCCGTCTTTCCGACTGGGCATGATGGGCAGGTGCCTGGGGGCCCAGGGGGAAACGGGGCCCAAGGCAATGGAAAAAAAAGCTAAACAGAAACTTACCATTTGTGGCCACGATCCGGCTCCCTCCCTGGTCCCCTCTTCTGTGAAGGGGGTCGGACTTAGGCAATTGAAAGGTAAGTTAAGGGGGCCTCCAATAAAAATATGTGTGTATATATGTATGTGTGTGTGTGTGTGTGTGTGTGTGTGTGTGAAAAGTGATATATATACTAGTAGGAGAGAGAGGGGGAGATTGATTCTTCAGGCATTAACTTCTGCAGTGGAACGCATGTGCTTTCCGCTAACAGGAAGTTCGGCATTTGTAACGCAGGTTCCAAATGCCGGCTGTCACAGTGACAGCCAGGCTGAAGACATTAGCTGAGACGCCGGGACTGAAGGACAGTGGGCCCCCTGGTTAGCCCGGGCCCGGTAAAAGGGTACCCCCTGTACCCCCCTGATGGCGGCCCTGACCCCGTCTCTCACCTGGGATCTGTACAGTAAAACCACTATAGGTCTGGGATCTGTGTAGTAAAACCACTATAGGTCTGGGATCTGTGTAGTAAAACCACTATAGGTCTGGGATCTGTGTAGCAAAGCATCCAGAGATTTGTGGTGGTCTGCATTATAAAACCACCAGGCATTTGGGGAACCTGTATTGTAAACCCACGAGACATTTCAAGGGTTTGTATTTTATATTTGCCTCAAAAACAGGGTTGGCATTGAATAGTAGCCACTAATATACATTGTGTTTTGTATCGAGGCCACTATAATGCTCTCTATATTGTAGAGAGACCACCAAAATGTTCTCTCTGTATTAATCAGTAGAGAGGCTTGTCCAAAGCGGATATGCAGGATAACAGCTGATAGTCAATAACAAGTATGCATACCGCTGCTGAGCAGAGAGGCTTGTACAAAGCGGATATGCAGCGTATCCGCTAATAGTCTATAGCGGGTATGCATACCGCTGCTGAGTAGAGAAGCTTGTCCAACGAGGATATGCAGGCACAGCAGGAGAGCTGAGAGACTGTAGCGGGTATGGGAACCGCAGGTGAGCCGAGCAGGTAATCCAGCAGACAGCTGAAGACACGAGCAGGACACAGGAGTCAGTAGCGGGTAAGGGAACCGCCGATGAGCAGAGCAGGTAATCCAGCAGACAGCTGAAGACACGAGCAGAACACAGGAGTCAGTAGCGGGTATGGGAACCGCCGATGAGCAGAGCAGGTAATCCAGCAGGAAACTGAAGATACGAGCAGGACACAGGAGACACCTTCAGAGACTCACAGGAAATGAGACTCAAGATCAGGCCACGATACAATGGCCACAGGTGCCTTAAATAGGGAGAGGTGATTGATCCACCAATTAGGTTAAAAGCAAGGTCATAAGAGTTCATGGATGCTGCGCATGCGCGGTCCATGAAGATGGCGGACGGCCGCGGCTCAAGACAGGCGCCGGCAGGAAGGGTAGAGAACCACGCACCAGCGCAGAGGCACTCACGGTCCGGTGAATGACAGCCTTGAACTTAGAAAGTTTGGGATCCTAGACTCTAGGATGTACTCTGTAATATATATATAGAACACTAGAATGCTCACAGTATTGTTTAGAGGAAAATAGATTGCTCTGTGTATTCTATAGAGGTGACCAGACTGCTCAGTGTATTGTGTGGAGGACATTAGGATGATCTCTATTGTATAGAGATGACTAGAATGTCCTGTGTATTGTATAGCAGTCGACTAAACCACATCTACATTAGATAAACCACAATATTCGTCATGTCCATATATATATCATTGCAGCACGCTGAAGAAAGATCCTGGGTCACTTGCTTGAGTCCCTGGTGGGGATAATCTACATAACAGAGCTGCATTGTAATATCTGTGTTACACTGAGCAATGCATTATACCTGCTATCTCATATCCTAACATTGTAATGTTGAGGTTTTAATATGTATGAAATTGACATCTTCTAGAGTTGTATAAAAGTATAGGAAGAAACTTTAAAATGAGTGGGTTCTCGTTGTTGAATATTTCTGCAGGTTTTACCTATAAAATTCCCTTAAAAATAAAAATTATATTTTTAAAGTAAATTGATATATCACACAAATATCGAAATTGGTTGCAAGCCACCATGTCATACACAGGGCTAAAAAGAATTATATCACGTACTTGTGTGTGTGTGTGTGTGCGTGTTAATGTAAAGTATTCCAGTGAAAACAGAATAGCTGACATAACATTACGAGCACGCTGTGATTGTTCTACAAATAGCAGTACATGTGCAGCTCGTTACCATAAGTGACAATTGTTTTAGGAACATAGTCTCTGCCATTATGACTTCTGAAGCACATAGCTGAAGTAAGTATAATGACAGCTTGATCAGTGTTCTGCCCTCATTGTCATTAGTGTATTTAAGTATCATATTTACATAGCATGTCCTTTGTAGTGTTGCGTCTTGAAAGAAATATCAGCCTTGTTACAAGGGCAGTTCGGAAGTGGCACACTTTAAGCACAGCTATTGAAATAAACATAGTAAATGGTTGATTGGATTCCTCACCGTCAGTATAAAGAGTGTTGATTCTATCGGACCATGTTAGTGTTATTTGGTTATGTTGCGAAATTACATCTCCTAAAAACATGGTTTTATAGGCCTCAGTGTCTGCAATACTATCCACAGAAAATACATTTACTGTACTTTAAATATTACTTTGAAAGAATGATTAGGTGTCCCTGACATAATCTGTTAAATGGCTTCCTACAACAAGGGAGCTACTAAATAAAGTCATTTAAATGCAGTAATTGAGGGGCTATTTCTGTGTTTCGTAGCGGTAGTTGTGGAAAATAACAATGTAACCATTGTATGTACAGTACTGAGACTTTATCAAGAGTAACTTTTAGCAGTTACTAAGAGAAAATGGATTACATATATTTCACAAAAGAAAAAAATATTATCAATATCATTTCATTTATGTATCTCATTTTGTTTTTCCATAATGCGCCCTGTGACTTATTGGGAATGCGTTGCAGCTTGTATGTCATGGTGCATGGTGTGAATTGTAATTCATTTATTCACAGTTTAATTAAAAAGAACCCTTTGATATTCTTTATGGCATCCTTATTTTCTTTCTCATCATTCACATCAGCGTGTGTTTTTCTATTATTTTATTTTGCACAAGCACCATATGATCACCACAGCTTCAAGCATGAAAAGCTGGTAAAGAAGGGGGTGTTAATCTCCCACTGCGACAGCCTCCACAACTGGCAGGCTATGAGCGCTCTGATGTAAAGTAATGATCTTAACTTTCTCCACATACTTCTTGGCATACGTGTTATGTAAAGCCATTCTCCCCTTGTGTGCAGACACTTCTCTCTGTTACACCCCAAGGGAACTCAACTTTGAAGAAGGACTTATAGACAAAGTTCCTATGTTACAGATGCATACACTGCTTGGCCACTTTTTACATTCCTTGTTCTTTCAATGCATTGTTTTACAGTTGGCGGTAAGAGATTCAGACATGCATATAGCAATGTTTTTACACTATGTGAAGGTTATTACTGGGACATTTTGCAGACAGCAATTGGTGGTCGGTAGTTAAAATGTCACTGTCTGCTTTACTGGTGAAAAGTTATGTTACCACTACACGACCAGACAGTACATTTTTATTTAGTTAATGTGCGGGATAAAGGGTAAGCATTTTAATGCCCTATATTTAAGGATTTTGCTATTCAATATCCTGTGGTGGAGCTAGACAAACTACAGCGGCCAAGATATTAATCCTGGCGACTAGATAGCCCCCATTCCTATCCCCTCTCCCTCCAGTATTCTTCTTTGCACTGGATGCAAACTGTCCATAACAGCCACATGTCCAGTACGTCAGCACCGTAGTATTCTCCAGCTGCATAATACATTACACCCTCCAAGGGACATTCGCTTCTGATTACATCAACTAGGAGACAGCAATAGAAGCTCTTTATGACAGGCCAAGCCTGAGAGGAATCGGTGTGTCAAGGATGTTGGAGTCAAATATAATGGTGGGATTCAATACCAAAACTGCAGCCAGAGAAGCAAATGTATGTTCTGAGAGCTAGACCAACAGAAAACTGGTGTCCTAAGTAGCATGTAAAAGAATTTAGCTTAAACAGAATGTCATTGTAACATCACAGGGATGCATTATGCCCTCTATGTTCCTGTCATTGCATATATGCACATATTGCAAGGCTCTTAAAGGGTTTGAATCCAGGACCTCTGTTTGCTCATTAATATCTCTTCTCTTGGTCTTCTATTCTGTGTGTTTGTGGTGTCTTTGGGACTTTATCAAGCCCTAAACCTTGCGGAATTGGCTGTTTCTGCATGGTTTAGGCATTTTTATGTAAACTGACTATTTAAGAGAAGCCTAACACAAGAGATATTGTAGATATCATAGGCAAATTACCGCATAATATCACAGTCCCTATAATACTCAATGGGGACTGCGGTGTTGGCAAGCTTAAATTTTCAGAACTTGTCCCTAATGGCTAACGCCATATGAAGATGCGTGAGCCATTCAATCCTATGGGGAGAGCATCGCAGGAGAAGGATCTTCCCTCTCAGGCAGCCGTCCTTCGCTAACCTGTGGTAATTAATGTAAATGACCTATGTGCATGCTCCACCCTAGGTCACACATGTGCAGTAAGGACTCGGAGTTGGTGTCATGCGCTGTCCCGCACACTTACCTGGTGCCGGGACG
The DNA here is from genome assembly GCF_038048845.1 of Mixophyes fleayi. Taxonomy (NCBI): domain Eukaryota; kingdom Metazoa; phylum Chordata; class Amphibia; order Anura; family Limnodynastidae; genus Mixophyes; species Mixophyes fleayi. The sequence continues at coordinate 97,265,445 of NC_134412.1, read as the reverse complement.
GACGCCCTCTCTGCTGCCGCTCGTCCCGTTGCTAGGCAACGGGACGTCACTTCCAGGCCAACAGCAAGTTCGGGCGGACGCGCCCGAACATCGTGTCTCCGTTGCTAGGCAACAGAGACGCTGAGCAGTGCTTCCTGTCGGCGGTCAGACCAGCTGACCGCCGACCTCCACTCCCACCAATGATAGGTCTGGCAGCACTATTTAAACTAGACTCTGGCATCACTAGGGTACCAGAGTATCTAGTCTCCTAGCCTGTCTCTTGGCTCCCCTGTGATATCCTTATATATATATATATATATATATATATATATAATATATTCTGCCTGCATCTCCTGGATTCTGACCCCGGCCTGTTTGACTACTCTCTCGGATTCTCCCTGGTTCCTGTTGTACCTCCTGGCTCTGACCACGGCTTCCCGACTACTCCTCTGCCTGACCCCTCTGTACTTCGTTGCCTGCACGGATTTGACCTCGGATTGTTGACTACGTGTATCCACCCAACCTCGCTGGTAGCTACCTGGGAGAACCGCGACCGACACGTCTCAGCGGCTAAGTCCAAAACTCCTTGCGGGGTTCCCTGGTGAAGACCTGGGGCGTTGTTAGACTCCGCGCCTCCTTGCGTAGCAGCGCAAATACCAGCAGGTAAGGCCTTCCAACTATCTTGTTTGTGACATAGAGAGAAGTCATCGCTGGGGCAGTCCCCTATCGGATGCGCTGTACTGACTTCTCTTCAGTAGTAAACGACAGATGATTAATGGGGCAAAAGTCAGATTGATAATAAATAGGCAGCTGTGTTATCTAAGTTAATATACCCTATATTCTTACTTATGCTTCAAAATCACTGTGTAGCGAGTGATGTGAAAATGTGCATATGAATGTAACAGAAACACAAGAAGGCAGAAATGGCACATACAAAGAACATTAGCAAACAACGCCATTTAATAAGCTTTTTCAGTTGTTGACCTCTGTCCTTGTTGTGTAATGCTGATTACAACTTTTTATGAACGTTCAAGGTATAATTGAAGCTAACAAGGAATTGCTTTTGGCAAAAAACAAAAATAATCAGTCTCACAAAGATGCTGTGTTTCCTACCTCTGATTAATACAGGTGATATGATGACAGTATTTCCACATTTCATCTTGAGTACAGTTTTAAGTAACCGCTATGAGGGACATGAAGAACTTGAGTAATGCTTAAATGTGAAAGGAATGCAAACACGTGCCAATTTTTCTGTTTTTAATGACTTTGATAGATATACCCCTTCAGGGTAATTTCCAAGCACAATATTTATTCAAAACAGATATTTACATACAATCAAAAGTGAAAAAAAATTAATATAATTGATAAGAGAAATAGTAGTAAATAATTGGATTGTACGAGCATAGGGAAAAGTCCCAGACACAAACATGAGCTTAGTACCATACAACAAAAGGTATAACAGACCATATTAAAATAAAAACCTCAATTTCATTATTTCTATTTAAGCCACAGCAACAAGTAGATTGTACTTTAATGTTTCATTGCCTCTTCTTGCCGCCGAATTTGATGTCCTTAAAAGGCCATAAATGTGAATACTTTAAGTTCCCATGAATATACTGCAGATACGTGTCCAACTAATCTGTTATTAATATCATTATATATCCCTACAATAGTCACCTATTCTCGCCTTCATAGGGTGTATGGTCTTACTTTCATATATAAAATGACGTGAGCCAGGTAAAATAATTAAACAATAATTAAAATAATTCACCTGGTAACAATCACCACAGATATAGATAGATTTAGAATTCCATTTTACATGCTGATAACTATATATACAGTCCCATATAGTCAGCTCAGATGTTTGAGATACAATTGTAGCACTAAGATGTTTGAGATACAATGAAAATTAGACCTTTTGAAGAAGGGTCATTTCTAGTTAGCTTTGACAAAAGCATACAATAAGGCCTTGAAAAAGTGTACAGTTTCTGTTATCGGATCACAATCAGTGTTTATTATGTGGTGTTACAGATTTGGATGTAATTAGCAATTACATCAGAAGGTACAAAGCAGGAAATATTTCCCTGAGGACAGGAAGAAGGTAAGGTCTAGTATGTGAGAGCTAACATACTAGAGATGCATGGAACAAAGAGACATGGGGGGGGGGGTAGCCCAGCATGAATAGGTGGGTTTTAAGGGAGCTTTTGCAAAATTGAAGGTTAGTGGGAGAAGAGAACCAGTGGAGATCTTTGCAGAGAGGAACTGCAGGAGAAGAAGTTGAATCCTGATGCCAGACTCACAGAAGACAAACAGGTATCAGCAGGCCAGAGATGAGTAGATTGCAGTAATCAAAGAGGGAGATGAGAAGGGTATGGGCGAGGGTCCTGGTGACATTGAGGGAGAAAAAAGGGAGGATGTTGGCAATGCATTGAAGGTGGATTTGGCAGTATTGCATAGGGAACAGGGGTGACATTGGGTAGTGGAAAGATGACAAGCTCAGTTTTGGTTTTTAGTTTCCAGCTAATTTTATGTATCTGAATCTATAATAATTACAGTTTCTAAAGGCTTTAGGCCAGGTTGTTAATTAACAATTTTAATTGCAATCGGAAGATCCTCTGAGGCAACTCTTTTGACCTGTTAAACTCATTGAATGGAACAAGAAGTCTTCATTAATGCAACACACCTAAATGTAAGTAAAAACGCAAGTGGATATGCTGACACTGATACGATGGGTTCATTTCCATCCATTGTACTAAGTAAATGCATGTCATTTATCATCCGTGGGTATGAGGCCTTAGTGTGGGCTGCACAGTAACACAGTTTAAATGGACACATTATCCTGTAAACTAGCTGATCCTGACACAATTGATTCCAAGTGCAGCTGGGGGTTTATAAAGCAGTTTAATAAATGTGTTCTGCAACACAACTCTTCTTATGGGACCATTTGTGCTATAAAGTCTACTACTTGTCCTCTCTAAATTCATTCCCTTTTTATTGCCATTGTAATCAGCGACACCTGCATTCCTGTCTTCCAGTTTCCATCCCTCTTCTACATGTCACTCCGTCCTGACTGGGGAGAACAGTTGCTGAATCTCAGCCATGGTTTAGCTCTTCTAGCTGCAGGGTGGTCTGCACTTCTGAGTGGGATATTTAGTGAAGCTTGTGGCTGCTGCAGACAAAGCAAACTCAAGTGCTCTAATTACAATAGAGGGTGTTTTTCTTGTATTTTTACTTATTTTACTTTAGTGCAGCCAGAGGTCAGCCGAAGTTCTCACACAGCCAGGTGGCATCCCAACACAGCGATAGCTGAGAGCTATCCTTAGAATGCGACACCCTGGCGTCGGCAGAGTCTGTCTGATCATGGGGCCGCTCTCCATCTGCAAATGCCACATGAACTTGGCTGGGATTTCATAGAAACATTTTCCCTACTAAGTTGAGGCATGAGCAGAAATCAGTATCACAATGTAAGGAAGGGAGGTAAGGATGCAAGTTGCGCTTACGACCATTGTTTTAGTTTCGCAGTATATGCTGCATAGAGTAAATCTACTTATTGATGTATATTGATTTGGCCAAACCACCCATCATGATTTATACCTGAAAATAACTGATCAGTACAGTGGGAGTAATTTGCACACTGAAACGCAATGTGTGATATTTTGCAGGATTGTCATCAGGAACACACTCGCTGGCAAATGTGAAAACACTGCATCTATTGCCCCTGTTATACCACCCCTTACTTACACAGTTTCCATTTGTTCTATAACACTGCTCTTTGGATCTTCATTTATATATTTGAGGAGCCTGTTGCATGACATAGCAAGTCACAGTATGAAATAAGCTGATTGACTCTGCTCATCCCAAAAGCAAAACATAATGGGCCTGAATTATGAAGGAACCTGCAATCGCTGTGCGCATGCCCAGAATCTGACCATATGCCAATGAACGCAGCAACATCCAAGTCATTATTGAGCACAAAGGAACCTTATGACAACCTACAATTTTGAGGGCGTAACAGGGAAGGGGAATGGGCGTATGTACGTAGTCAATATACAGAACAGGTGGGCAAAACAGCAGTGTCCGATTCAAGTTCTGGGCATCTCTCAGGTACATCACTTTCAGTCGTATCACTTGCACCAGCTACAGGGCAGGTGTAAGTGCTGATTACTAGTGATGACGGCTGTGTATACAGCTAGAACATGTGTCTGTAGCACCAGCTACAGGGCAGGTGTAAGTGCTGATTACTAGTGATGACGGCTGTGTATACAGCTAGAACATGTGTCTGTATCGGCAGCTACAGGGCAGGTGTAAGTGCTGATTACTAGTGATGACGGCTGTGTATACAGCTAGAACATGTGTCTGTATCACCAGCTACAGGGCAGGTGTAAGTGCTGATTACTAGTGATGACGGCTGTGTATACAGCTAGAACATGTGTCTGTATCAGCAGCTACAGGTCAGGTGTAAGTGCTGATTACTAGTGATGACGGCTGTGTATACAGCTAGAACATGTGTCTGTATCAGCAGCTACAGGGCAGGTGTAAGTGGTGATTACTAGTGATGACGGCTGTGTATACAGCTAGAACATGTGTCTGTATCAGCAGCTACAGGTCAGGTGTAAGTGCTGATTACTAGTGATGACGGCTGTGTATACAGCTAGAACATGTGTCTGTATCAGCAGCTACAGGGCAGGTGTAAGTGGTGATTACTAGTGATGACGGCTGTGTATACAGCTAGAACATGTGTCTGTATCAGCAGCTACAGGGCAGGTGTAAGTGCTGATTACTAGTGATGACGGCTGTGTATACAGCTAGAACATGTGTCTGTATCAGCAGCTACAGGTCAGGTGTAAGTGCTGATTACTAGTGATGACGGCTGTGTATACAGCTAGAACATGTGTCTGTATCAGCAGCTACAGGTCTGGTGTAAGTGCTGATTACTAGTGATGACGGCTGTGTATACAGCTAGAGCATGTGTTTGCAATCAGGAGCAGCTGTAACAATTTATTATGTACAGTAGACATTAATAACATCCTAATAACTGTATTTTATGGAGAAAAAAACTTGTTTTTATAATGTTTTATCAGTAATGATTATATTATTAACAGGTGACAATCATTGAATACTTTTTTATATTTTTCTGTGCGTTCTTTTGGGACTTTATATTCCACATATGTATTTGAGGTATCCTGCAGTGTATTGTCTGTTAGAGCGGACCTAGACCCGTATTCATCACCAGACGTATCTTCAGGCCCACTCCTTGTTGAATATGGATGTGTGTATACCTGATGTATGTGTAATTTGTTTTAAAAAAAAAATGCACATTATGTTCGTTTTGCGTTCTTTGATGAAAGGGGCCCACTATGTTAATGCTTATCTGTAAATATAAGTAATGCGCAGACATGGCATTATGTCAGTAGTCTGTAGTAGAAGAAACGTAACCTTCACGGCAGGGCCTCATTTTAAACATAATAGAGGCTTGTGTTAGATGTATGTTTCCTTTTTTTTTGCGTAAACTACTGCGCATGTGCACCAAAAAATGTGTACGCATACTTCTGCATGCAGATTCCGGCACTTACACTTACGACTCCTTACTCTACAGAGGCAGACCAGGGAAAGGAGGTGTCTGACAGCCAAGAGGCAGGTAGAGAATGAGGTCCGGCAGCTCAGATTGTGTTTAAAATACCTCTGGATCAGCTAGTGACTTAGATATGTGCTTCTTTACCAACATACAGGCATAAAATGCACACTATTAAAAGTATAGGATAAGACTCAAAGACCTCCGTCTCTGAGAAAAAATCAAGTTGCAGAGTGAAAATGGTTGTGTGCCCCTTCTAACAGCAGACTTTCCCATGAAAATGCATCCTCTCTGCCCCTTATTGTATCTGTAACCAAACTCCACAAAACGGCACCCTCACACCACCCAAATGCTCTCCTCGGCCTATGCAAAGTACTGCTACCCGCAAGTGCCAAGATCTTGTGCCATAAGCCTGTGCGCTTTGGTGGAAATCTAGGCACATTTGTAGGGTGGGACCGCAGCAATTTTGTGCAGTGTGTGTGTGAAATCTAAGGTGCATGACAGAAAATTAAGAATACATAGTTTAGCAAGGTGTGTAGAGGTGAATTAAGGTATATATGACTTCTCAGCAATATCATTTGTAAAAGAAAGCTGCCAGGTGAGTAATGCATGAAACCCTCATTTATTATCAGAGCAACATATAATGTGATATTAAAGGACGTTAAAATGACATCATCCTTCAGGTGTGCATGGATTTGTCCTATCTGACATGTTTTGTTGATGCATAGCCAACAAGGAACAGCAGCCCCTGTGGGAGATTTACTGTCGGTTCTCTCAGTGTTTGCTTTCTGACTGTCAAATAGGTTCACTGTGATCTTGTAAAACACATTAATTTTCAAAAATGTGATATATGACAACCTGGTAGATAGAGGTCACCAACTTACAAACACTATTCCCTTAATTGTTTTAGCGACCAAAGGATCTAAAGTGTATAAAGTGTTTATCTCAATGAGCAGGACTACACAAGTCAGGTTTAAAGTTCTCCAGCAACATTCTAAAACTGTTTGTTATTATTGTTGTAATTCAACTTGAGTTTCTTTTTCAGCACTGAATACCTTCTGAGTCACAACAGAGCACACTTATACAAGGCATAATTCAATTAAAATCCACAACAGACCGCTTTACAGCTAGTTCAACATTTTATTAAATAAAGTTGACATTCTGACTTAGAAGTACTCCATCATGATGTAATAACCTATACATTGAAATGAATACATGTATAGATATAGCATGACTGAGAGTAACATGGGGATCAGGTGCATGTTACATACGCATCAGTTGGACCGTAGCTCTGGCTACTTCACAGCTCTGCGGGGTAACTATGGAGTGAGAGAGGTGGGGTAAACGCAGTGCAATCTAGTGCATCCCCCACAGTTTCGGAGGAGCAGGATTGCACCATTTGTCAAAAATAGATCTCCACCCATACATTGATGGTTGGTGGCCTTTATGTATTTTATAGCAATAAGCTACTAAACGAAAGTCCTATCTGCCTTTTAGAGTAAAAAAAAATAACGTTATTTAGCTGAAACTTACACATAGCAGATATATGAAAACTGGTCTGGTCTCTGACTTACTAAGTACCCCCTGCCATTAAGAGGTTAAACCAAACTAAGGGTCATTTATGAAGCTACAAGCATCTAGATGAGGGCATCAGTGGGACTGTGACGGGTTTCATCTTCTCATTGGAGGACCAGCAGATCAGGGTGTTGCTTGCTGAATGTAGGACAGCAGGGTCTGATTATCCAATAGGCTGATTAAGTTGCAGCCTAGGGCTCGGCTTTTGAGGGGGTACAAATTGGGACAGGGAGAGGTATAAACTAAAATCCATTTTAAAATAGAATAGTTGTTCTCCAAAGTAAAAAAAAGAACGGATGAAAGAAAAATGTAGTAAGGTTTCAATCTTGATGTATTCCCATGATAGAAGCTGACAACAATGAGTCATCCTCGGGCGGGCACTTGAAGATAAGCCAATAGGAGAGACAAGGATGGCGACAGGTGCAGGCGTGACCCTTCACATCTTCACCCTCTGTAGCGCACATTCATGCCTCTGTTCGGCAATACACTTCTGATTTTATTGAAAGCAAAATGAGTGACAGATTGCTGTAACCCTTTTAAAAAAACCAAAGTGGAGCTGAGTTTCAAAAACACGGGAACATAGACATTGGTGTGGGGGGCAAGAAGGAAGCTGGATTTTAAATTAGTGATGTGTTTGGTTTAGCCTACTGCGTATTATCTTGGTGTGGAAGCTGAGAGGGTGCCACGAGCATATTAAACTAGGCAGCCTGAACCCTTTATCAGGCCCTGCAGGACAGGCATAGCACGTATTGAACCCTCGTACCAAATTATATTATGTTTTTCGGGACAAAATATTTGATAACCCTCAAGAAGTGGATAAAGTAAATTTATGGGGGAGTTCCAAGTTTAGTTGGGACCATGCATCTTGGAGATGGCAGAGATTGAATACCTTTTGCATATGACAGGTGTAATTTATATGGCAAAGTGCATTTACAGGCACAATTCTACCAATGTAATAAAATATTGAAGTTTATGACAGCAACTCATGTAATAAAGACAATCCTGAACACAATTTTTAAGAGAAAAATGTTGATGTTCATGAAGTGGTGGTGAAAGCAGACTTTTCCACCATGCACACTCCCCTGTGGACCTGCAGTCCCACAAATAATTACGCAGAACATTTTTACAGGACAATTTAAAAAAGCAAAAAAGCTGCTTGGAGGCCTGTACTTTTCAATGTGCTAACTGAACAAATGGCTGCATTTATGTATAATTAAATGCATTGTATGGCTGACATTTTCCTGGTTCATAATTATCCAATGCTGTCTTTAAAGTGTACAAACCTGGTTTAAATTGTTGTAAAACAGCTTTCCACTTTTGCCTCCGGTACGGTTCATGAACTGTATGATACCACAGTCAATATCCAGTCAGAATGATGAATGGAGGTATATTTTTAATACAAAACCATTCTGCTAATGTGTAAAATGTGTTTTGAGGGCTACAAATGAATGGCACACTAAAGCCAGGCCTCTATCAAGTGTATCTCAATCACAACAGCTCATTTGCTTTGGTAAGAGCATATTTCAAGTTTCCTATACGGTATTACTCACAGGTGGGAAAGTATCCTGTGGTGTTTTGCGCTATCTTCATTGGAAGATGATTACAGCTTAAGTAATACTGTAAATAATAATCTACTCACACCGGGCCTAATTCATCAAGGAACGTATCTGCTGCTTTGTTATTGTACATAAAATTAATCTGTGCATACCCAGAACTGGGCTATACGCAACTACACTCAGCAGCGTTCAATTCATAGCAACAGACACTTACTACAGCTTCTGTGAGGGAATGAGTCAGGGAAGGGCTGTTCACCCGCAGTCAATGTAAAGTAAGGGCCTGCTAAACTGAAGCGCACACAGTCACGTCTGATTCACGCTCTGGGCATCTCAAAGTTACTTGTTTTTCTGCCGTATCTCTTGCTCCAGCTACAGGGCCAGTCTAAGTCCTGATCAGTAGTGATGACCGTGTCGTACGCATGCTGTAACGTGTCTGCAATCAGGAGCGACTGTAAAAATGTATTTTATGGTCAGTAGACTTTAAGATCATCCTAATAAATGTATTTAGTGGGCATCAGGTTGCATTAATTCAATAGTTTTTTTTATCTGTGCTGTCTTTTGTGAATGTAGATTCCACATAGACGTTGGCTGTATCCTGCAGTGTCTTTAGTAGAGCAGAGCGCACCTAGACCCAAATACATCATTGCACGTATCTTCAGATTCATTTCCTGTTGCATTCGGGAGGACACTGAGCCAAATTACATTTGTTTTAAAACAAATGGATGCTGCTCTCAGTATACGTGCCTTGGTGAATCAGGCCCACTATGTCTTGACTGTAATTGGGGTCTGGTCAGCGGAATAAGTACAAGGAGTACATTAACTTTTCCCTTATAGGGATACACAGCTCATTGTTATGAGGTCCACTTTAGCTGTTTGTTCTCACAGTGCTGACTGGCTGAGCGATTTCCCTGAGACTTTTTGAGAGGCAGAACAGGGATGGGCAATTTTAGGAGTGTTCATGTAATTGCACAAATAGGCCTATCTATTGTTATTGTAATGCTACTGGATGCATCTTGAGAAATACATTGCATATTTTTCTACGTATCTTCAGTGCGTAAATGCATCCAATTCTAAGTAGGCTGCACTATGGCTGCTTCACATGCATTTATCCGATGGTTTTATTCACCTTTGGAGCATCTGCCTGGTAAAGTGTATAGTACTGTTACCCAGCTTTCTGTCAACTAGTATTACTAAGTCCTATTCCATCCCTTTTTAACGCTATTATATCCCATTTAATGTGAAAGGAGCATAGTTGTTATCATGACCAAGGTGCATAACCCTACATTTATCTGTGTTGCCTTTTCTGCCATTTACCATTTTTTAATACTTTATTTAATGTAACATCAGCAAATAACAGTTGAAATATAATACAATATATTAAAGTACAGGGTGATTCAAAAGTCGCAGTACACCCTTTTATTTCAAAAACTCTACAGGAATTGGGCCGATTTGCCGATTTCTAGATGGCGCCCATGTTTGGTACATACCATAAAAGATAGACCACGTCACCCATACCTTACTGGAGTATTCAGGTTTCCCAATTTCCTGTAGAGTTTTTGAAATAAAAGGGTCTACTGCGACTTTTGAATCACCCTGTATATTAAAGTCTATAAAACAGTGAAGTCAAAGTGCTAGAAATTAAGTTTGCAGAGAGGAGGGGACATGATGCATTGTGGCTTACTGCTACCAAGGGGGTGGGAGTAGTTATTTGTACATTTAGGGATAAACCTAGCAAGTTGCAGTTTTCAATTTTAATTCTGTTATGGAATCTTAACTATATGGTTGTGTAAATCTAAAGGATTGTTATGTGAAGAGGAGGTGAGCAATAAAGAAGGATGTCCAGGGCTTTCATGTTTTAGTAAAGGTCTTGGGAGAGTTATGTAGCATGCTAGTCATAAACGCCATTTAGTGGTTATGCCATATTGTATTAAGAACAGTTTGCCTCAGTGGACATAGACTATTTCCAATCAGCCGTTAGCTGGATAATATGTCTTATAATTTTTTTTTATATCGAGTGGCAGATGGAATCCTAAGAGGGAGAGGGAGGGGGAACCTGGAAGAGAGGGGAACATCAACCCTAATACTGTGTATTTTAGGTTTTTAATATCTAACCAAAATGTAGAGAGCTAGTCCACCATATATGTAGGAATGAGCCCCCTGCCATTCAGCCTCTCCAGTATCCATCCGAGACTTCTGGATTTGGTCTGTGGAACCTTTTTGCCACGCAGCAACACAGATATTGCAACTTCTGTACATTATCTTTTATTCTTATGCAGATGGAGCTGGATGCTGCATTTTCTCTAATTTCTACCCAAACTTCACCATCCAGGCTCTGCCCAAGGTCTGTCTCCCATGTTGTCTTGTGCTGGTGTCTTAGGGCCAAAACTGACCCCTGTAGTTTTGAGCACAATATGGATATTGGGCCCTTTGTTGATGCATGCCTAAGGCTAAGCAACAGAAATGGTTAAGGGTCTGGTGGATAAGGAATCCTTAATTTTATTATGGAAGTGTCTGATCTGCAGTAATTGAAAGAAGTTCTTGTTAGGTATATTGAATTTTGTCTGAATATCGGCAAATGGGTCGAAGGAGTTTTCTTATAATGTCATACATGTGCTTTATACCAGCCACCTGACATTATTATTATTATTATTATTATTATTATTATTATTATTATTAATAATTTTTATTTATAGGGCTCCACAATGTATCCGTAGCGCCGTACAAGGACAAACAATGGCACAGCACAGTACAAGTAACAGTAAGCACTATAACTCTGGGGGCTCAGGCACAGCATGAAAGAGAGGGAGGGAGGGGAAAAGTGAGTACAGGCAGGTAACTATGGCCCAAGAGGGTGGGCACGGATGACAGGTTGAGAGTCACTGAGGGGAGCGGAGAGAAGCGAGAGGAGACAGAGTGCAGAAGGACCCAGAGGAGGTGAGCTGAGTAGCTGGAGAGCGCAGTTAAAAGTGATGGAAACAGAAGGTAGGAGAGCCCTGCTCAAAGGAGCGAACAATCTAAAGGGAGGGGAAGACAGACAGACACATGGATGAGACGGAGAGACGGGAGGAAGGGGGAGAAGGGAAGAAGGGATGAGAACAAGAGGTAGCCGACAGGTGGGAGTTTAGGCATGAGACTGGAAGGCTTTAAGGAAAAGGTGGGTTTTTAATGTTCGTTTGAAAGAGGACAGATTAGGGGAAGTTCTGATGGAGCGGGGGAGCTTGTTCCAATGGAGGGGAGCGGCACGACATTGCTGAAATATATGTGAAGTCTGACCTGGGGGAAACGGGACTATCGAAGAGGGGAGCAAATGAAGAGTGTGAGGAGGCTACCCCATGGAGCTTGTTGGCAGGTCACATACTGCAAGGGAATGGGATATTTTGGGGTGGAATTTCTACTCCTTTTCCAGGGTCCATATTCTAGCAGTCTTTAGGCTACTCCAACCATTTCATATACATATTTCTGTAGAAAGTTACTATCCTGCTCAGTGTTAATAATTTAATGTAGCGCAGTGTCATCAGCCAATATGGATACCGGACTTCTTAAACAGGAGGGTCATTCCATGTCAGTTCAACCAGGATTGTCCACCACCCATCTCAGATTTCTACGAATTTGTTTTAGTTAAGAGAAGATGTCAAAATAACTATTTCTGCCAAATATCTCGAGTGTCTGACAATTGGTTGTTTAAATATTGATTTTTCAATGTATTAAATAATTTACTAACCGCGGCTTCTTTTGTCCAGTTTATGTGAAGTATTACGGGTGTTCATTAAGGAATCGCCACAAAATTTGGATCCCTAAGGTAACTCTTCCTCCCGAATCCTAAAAATCCCCACAAAATTACTTCATCTGCCTCATGTTTTGCGTTACAGGAAAAGCGCACTTTTTTCGAATATAATTTAAAACGCTAGGTTCAATTGACATTAGGGATCCCATTTTCGGGGGAGTTTAAAAAAGGTATACATTACTACCACACAAAAAAATCAGCAGGGTACTCTGTTTCATAGTGGAGAAAAAAAAAATGAAGTTGATGTTCGATTACTGCTGTACCGCATACATAATTAACACATTGTTTAAAAACCATACCAAAAAAGTGAACTAAACTGAGGCAATGGGATAAAATACAGGAAATGAAACAAACAGAAACTGATGGGAAGGGGATTCCCTTTAGAGAGACCAAAACTGAAACTTTCCAGAGAGAGGGAGACAGAGAAAGAGTCAATCATGGCAGCTGCTCATTTGGTAGTCTTTAACATACAGACTGCCATATTACTATCTACTCAAAAACCATTGAATTACATAGCTGGGACCACTTTACAAATGAAGAAAAATAACTTTTGATTCTGAGAACTGAAGTTTCAAATGCAGTAACCAATGATCCTGAAACCTCAGTCTACTACCATCATGAAAAGCTTCTGCTAAGATATGAAGAATTTCAGAAAACCTGCTGTAATCCTTTCTTGTCTCACAAAAAAGGAGCCAGAAAAAGCTTAAAAGTTATGTCACTGAAGTGGACCAAAGAACATGGTGACTGTCAGCTTGTTGTATATTTTAGGCAGGATGATTATTATGATCATTTATTTGTTAGGCGCCACAAGGTATCCGTAGCGCCGCACACAGTACGAACAGTAGATGATTGTGACACTTCAAACTGTGTGAGCCTGTGCGTAATTAATTAAGTAATTTTGTGGGGATTTTTAGGATTCAGGAGGAAGAGTTACCTTAAGGATCCAAATTTTGTGGTGATTCCTTAATGAACACCCGTGATACTTCAAATAAACTGGATAAAGAAGCCGCAATTAGTAAATTAATTAATACATTGAAAAATCAATATTTGATCAACTAATTGTCAGACAGTAAAGATATTTGGCAGAAATAGTTGTTTTGACATCTTCTCAACTAAAAAAATTTCGAAAAAGTCTGAGATGGGTGGTGGACATTTCATTTTTTTTGGGTGATCTGATGTGGAATGACCCAGGAAAGAAAATGTATATTATATACTTGCTTTTAATTTTTATAACTTCAGATACATCTGATTTTTTAATTATAAAGTTAGTCATGGTGTTGCCCCAATTAAAATAAAGATATGACTAGCAATAATTGATTTCTTAGATAAATTGGGGGAGGGGTCGTGCCACAAGAGTGCAGTATAAACAGTGCCCCATCATGAAATAATAACTGCAGCCTGTGTCATATATAATTATTGTCCTTTTATTTTAATTACAAAATAATATTACCACCTTCATTTCATTATAAATATATTTTGTCCACTTAATCGTGCTTACTATATAATTGATAAGTTAATGGCGCCTCCTCTTATGTTATGATTGGCAAGATAGCTCAGTCTGCATGTTGTTTGAACAATCACACCTACTGGAATCACCTCTGTTTTTCTTGCGGTTTGCAAAATTGCTGCTGGATACATCTAACGCTTTCTAAAAATCACAAAAAAATCGTGCAAACCAGACGATTTTCACAAAACGTTTCATACATTTCCCTTTGTGTTTCTAAGAAGTCCTGAAAAAAAAGTGTTTTACACTACCTGAGTAGTAAATCCTCATTAATATTCAAACTGATTTTCTTTGGCTAACATCAAGAAGGCAGATGTGTGGATCTTTAGAGAACCTTGTAAAACTCATCTTGGGTGTCGGTCTTTTGTGAAATCAATCAAATTGAGAAGTTGTCCACTTCTGCCATTCTCTCTGCATAAAGGCTATACTACATAAGTGTTCTATTTTCTGTAATTTTAATACCTATTATTTGCTAATTCTTTTTTTAACATGTATTTTGTATTTCATTTATTGTATCTATTTATTATATCCAAAAGGCCTGTACCTTTTCATGTTAAAGCTAAGATTCAATACGTGTTTGCATGTTACAAATCCATAAACCTTTTAGAGAAGAGAAGTGTTGCTTGGCTGTGTTTGAATGCTAGAGTATGAAATGTTAATCAATTTGGTTAACAAAGATCATAGTGTGTGCCAACGTGTACGTTTGTAAAACAGTTTTAGGTCCTGCTATCCTAATACAATAGGTGGAGTCAGCGATTTAGTTGTGTATAATAAATGTGAAAGGACTATGAGTGTCATTCAGCTAGATCTGTAACTTGTGTGACCGGTGAGTGTAAGATCCTGTTTAACTCCTTACAGTATCATCCAAGTCACAGACGCAGTGGGTGCGTTTGTAACAAATGTCATTTTCAAACATGCAGAACAGGCAGGTATGGAGAGTGTTTATATTTGTGGAAATGCCCCTAACTGCCTGTCTAATGTCTCCCTAGTGTACATTCACATTTCTGTTCTGAAAAATCACTAGAGGAGGGATGCAGCAAGGCAAGCAGGTCTGTGAGGGCCTGTAATGCTGGTGGTCACTGAAACAAGAATGGAGCATCTCTGTGGGACAATTGTGGGTCCATGGAGAGCATATGGCACTGGCAGTTGCTGGAGCAACACAACGGTAATGTGGAAATTGTGCAATACTATTATACGGAGCAGGAGTGGAGCAGCTCAATGAGTATAATGTCAGTGGAGGTTGATGCGTATATCTTAGGAGGTGCATGGTCCTGCATGGGTGGCAGTGCGGTGGAGGTTTCTGGGTGGAGACAGAATAGAAGGTCAGGGTGCTGGAGCTCCATGGATGCACATATACCTTAGCCAGCGGATATTGTGTAAGATGGAGGTCTCAATGGAAGATGGTAGAGGTCGATACCAGCAGATGTGGGTGTGGGTGCTTTGATGGCGTCTGATCCACAGTAAGTGCCATCCGGAGGTTGTAGGGGCTCAGCAGTTTCTAACATGGTTGCGGACAGGGAAGAAAGGAGCTAGTCCGCAGATGTAACAGGCAGAATGACTCTGTTTTAAAATCCCTGCTAAGGTAATGGGGCTCTAGTGCTTAGGACTGAGTCAGTTCCATACTGTGGGACAGTGCTGAAACAACCCCGATGGAGGCAGGTTGTAGGATGCAGAGCATAAAGCTTTCAGGAGACACGTCTGTCTCCATCCAAGCCTTCAGTATACAATTTTCTTATAGAATACACTGCTTTATTGTGTAGGTGGAAAAAGAAAGTCTAATCGGCCTGCATATGTGATAGGTACTTTAAACAGAGAAGTTTAAGAGGAGTGAGTAGGCTGGTTGCTCTTAAGGCAAGTCCCCGACTTTTGACTGAATGACCCTCATCTCCCCAATCACCTTTAACCCTTCAAACGCCTTTAAATCCTCTCATCCCACATAAAGAACTTATTGTTTTTCCATGTGGGAGGAAAAGTAGGTGCAATTATGCTCCTAGCCTGTACTCAGCAAGGAATGCCTTCTCCCATCGGAAAACGCAAATGCCACTGCAGATGCCACCTTCTTGGTCAGCAAATTCATATGTTATTCGGTGCATTCATGCAAATAAAGGTGCAACTAGCATATACACTGTGTGAGAACGGAAATTTTGTAAATGAACATTAATGCCTTTTAAAAGCAAAGCTTAAGGAATCTGGTATTATTTATAGACCCATCTGTCTATGTATCTGTCATCCGTTCTTATCTAGGTTGTAAGATGCATTAAATTATCTTTAACTTAGACAAAGGGATCTTTGTTGAAAAACAAAGAACTTGTATTTCATGTGGATTTGCAGGTAAGTTTATATATTTTAACAAATGTCATAATGAATATGTCATTGTTTATGACACTTCCAAGAATTACCCGTTTACTATACAGTGACCATAAATTAAAAATAACTGGACGTGAGTTTCAGTAATAACCTAACCGAAGGTCTCGCTGTTTTACACCTTTATCGGTGTAGTGAAACAAGGAGTTAAACTTACTCTTACATTGCTGTAGCTAGTTTCACACATTAAATGGTTAAATGGACTGTGTTAGTGTCATTTTTACCCCTTTATGTTACCCAGTTACTCTCTCGTATCAGGATACTTGGGTACCAGACATGTTCAAATTAAAGTTAGCCCTCCTGGACCCTCTCTCATTTAGATGGCAGAATCCTGTAATATGTCGCTGAAAGAGCTGTAACCTTCATAAGGGAGACCGATCCTACAAAGTCTGTTTTGAGGACAGTCTGCTAAAGTTGTGCAGCTGCCAGTAGCAGAGCTATGCACCCAGAGGGCCGGCCACACTCTACCGGAAGCGCTGGTCATCCCAAAGCTCAAACGACAGAAGGCAACAAACGGTTAGTCCAGAGAGAATGCAATCTCTATTTACATAAAATATGATTAAGCTCCTTTGTAGTGGAGTCCATTGTTGGAACATATTATCTACAGATATTGTGGAGGCGGCAGCAGGTCCCAGAGTGTGATGGGCAATGTCCTGGCCCTGGCAGAAAAGAGCCACCAATCGAGACCACCCTAAAAGCAAAGATCCCAAGTGTGGGAAAAAGAGCAGGAATAAAAAGACCATTCCCGGCCAGATAGAAGATTCAGCAATGAAGAACATCCTTTGACAAAAGGTCTAGGTGGACCTGAAACTTTGGAAAAAATTCTTTCTACTTTCTATTACAAAGCCTTAGATGCGCTTTCTTTGTCTTTCTTTCTAGATTAGCGACTGATCCCACTGAACCAGCAGATGTGCAATACATTGATCATCTATCCTGCTTCTGTGACCAGGTCTTGTAATGCGTTCCCAGCAACCTCCAAAATAATACAACTGGGCTTGTTAAGGAAGATAAAACAGAATGAGAGAATATGGATAGATCTACACCACAATATCTGCTTCAACAGCCTAGATACTGAGGAGCAGACACTTAAGTGCAGGGGATCTGGGTTTAAGCCCCCAGCAGAACCTCACAACCTACTTTCTATTTGTACAGACACAACCACTGTAATTCACCAGCGCCGCCATACATATCTCCTACTGCCTACCTTTCAGGTTTGCCACATTTGGGGTGCGCTTACCACAGGCTTTCTGGCATGTAAACAGTGATGGCATCTGTATAATTAACAAGTACCATAAAATGTTGTTTATTAATGAAACAGTTGTTCCTAGTTTAAGTAACACATTGCAAAAATATTTAAAGTGTTGTGATGATTGAGCTATAAAATACCAATGATTTGTTATGCTATAATTAATAGGGAGTTTACTTTTTTCACCAGTATAATGTGCAAAAAGCTGTTGTTTTTATGAGCCCTTGAGGCAAAACCATATGTAATACAAGATAAACAATATGCTAGATGTACCTTTTTGTATCATTCTGTACATGCTGTTTGCCTCGAGATTCAGTAGTACCCTTGTGCATTATGTTTATGTGCAAAAACACGGTAATGATTACCATGATGGTGAGCGAAGATCATTACATAAACATCACAAAGAAACCTATCGCATGATGCTACTATAGAACGTGTGGATTTTTGAATCACCCCCTTAAACTGTAAGGGGTTCAAAATAAGTAAATCGATCTGTCTGAAGTTGAAATTTCTTAAATTTGGGTCCAGTGAGTAAATTTTCAAATCAAACCTGATTTGGAAGAGATAAACAGCGCCAGCAGAATAGGATTCTAGGAAAGCAGAAGCTCTTTCAGATTAGGAGAGGGAACTGGATTAAGGTGTTAAAGGTAAACATTTGAGTACAGATTTGTGATTCAGGTGTTAAGCGATCATACATGGTATCGCTCGGCAGCATAGCAAAATTTATGGGAAGACCCAGTAATGCCTGAGCATGTTTGGGGTGAGTGCATTTAGACTGAATAAAGACTCTGCAAATAGTAATTATTAATTATATAACCAAATGGGGGCAACACTGCACATGCATGCTTAATAGAGCAGAAAAGAGGCCTTGGGAGGGTGGACTAATATTGCCGAACCTCTCTTACCCCATGCCCCATATCGACTGCACCCCAGCCACTGCCAGGTACACGAGCGCCCAGTCTGTATTCAGCAAGGAAGGCCCTGGTTGTAGCCGCTCTTCCCTTCAGAAATGCTACATTTTGCATTCCTGTTGCTCTTGCTCTTATTCCTCTGAAAATGCAAGCATGCAAATTTTAATAAATTAACTTTTATTGTATTTTATAAAAGGTGGAGGATGTATAAACCAGTAAATTGATGTCTGAAGGAAGTAATCCCCTTTTTCTTTAATCCAGTGAGATTTCATCCTGCAGGGCTGTAATGAGTCCGCTGTTCAACTCAACTGTAAATATTAACAAGTTTACTTTCAAAAATGATCATGTCCAGATTACTGAGAAGTGCTATGACATTATAGCACACAGTCACAGTGGCGGATCCAGGGGGGGGGCCCTAGCAGGGGCTTGCTGCCAGCGGCTGCACACTGCAGGTCCGTTGGGCAGTGATAATGTGCTGCCCGGCTGCTCTGATTGTGTTTTAAACACAATCAGAGCAGCGGGACAGCACATTATCACTGCCCAACGGACCTGCACATACTGTGCAGCCACCGGCAGCCTTAGAAGTTAGAAAGGGGGCAGGGCTTAAATTCCCCCCCCCTACATCGCCCGGGGTAGGAAAAATTTCTAGATCCGCCCCTGCACAGTCATGGGGCTGTGTCTGAAGTATTCTGAATGTCTGATTGAAGAGATTCTTCAACAAGTCCTTTGTTGTTCTTTCTCCGCTGAAAATACATTTATATGGACAAATCTAACCACATATTTGTTCAATGCATACAACCATATGGTCCTCATGTCAAGGCTATATCATTAATAGAATATACAGTATATAGGCCTAGGCTTCACTGGTGTATTTTGGATTTATTTGCACATATTCAAAGGACCTTTACGTCTCACCTACTTCATGACATGGATTTCTGATTTTCTCTTTCATTGGTTTGTACTCTTGTCATATTTTATACTTTTCCTGTCCCCCTTTCTACCTCCTAGTATATGCCTAATATATTGTATGTAAAGCTGTGAACACAATATTTATGTGGCATTGGAGCAGAACTGCACATTATTCACAGCAGCAGTTTCCCATGGAAAAGAAAATTTGTACATTTTTCATTCGTTGGATTTTAGTCTATATGAAAAACTGTAATGCATCTTGATTGATAACCTGAATTATTTTCATAGTGTTCCCTGTAAGTATTTTCTACTTATTTGCTGTCTTTGAAGGAATGTGCTCTCCGAGGTGCCAGTAGGCAGCCTCAGCACAAAGCTGTAGCTGGAAGAAAAATTCTTTTGGTATGAGACACATTTAAGAGAAATACATTTCCTGGGTCTGACATTTGTTTTCATTTCTTTGTTATATGCCGGGAGGGGGAACATGATCCGCAAACACATTGAAACATTTCTAGTCAGAAAGGATTTTACTATTATTCCTCTGTTGCTTTTTCACATATTTTTTTCCAAAAAACATCACTTGGTTCATTCTAAACCCACAGAGCGATTTCTAATAGCTGTCGTCTAATGTGTATAAATTCTAGATTTACCATGGATGCTTTCAATGTGAAGGACTGAAATTCTCATGAGCGTTTAATGAACTAAGTTCTCAGAAGTATTGTAATCTAGTAATAGTCACGCGCGTTATTACACTATACTTGTCAGTTATCATTTATTGACACTAACTGCATGCGGTATAGTGTCATATATCACTTCTTTCTTCACTGTATATGTGACAGCTAAAGATTTATAGATGTATTTATGAATATTTTTATATTTATAAGTGATTAACATAGTTCATACATTTAACTACATACAATATTTATCACCTGGAACTACTTGTTCCAACCATATACCAGAAAATGTATGATCCAGTGCTTGAGCTTTAACCATCTTCAAAGTGCTGAGATTTGGATATGCCTTTAACAAAAGTAGACCCAGCCGGTCAAGCTTTCATGCAGGGATCCCAAGGGAGGCTCCTTTAACAGCTTGCTCTTAATCCTCTGAAAATCTCCTGTATACTACAGCTGTTGGTCACCCAGATAAACTATTTGTTCAATTATTCTTGGACTACAGCAAGCGGCCTACCTCAAAGAAACCCCGTTTTATGGCCTTGCCTACTTCAATCAGTCTGACGGCGCGGCCGAAATGGTTGTCAGGTCACCCTCATTTATACCGACCATTAAAGCCCCTAGGCAGCCAATACTCTAAATAGTTATGAGAAAACATTTCTCTAATACTAGATAACGGGGAGTTAGAATAATTACAAATTGGAGATTAGAGGAAGCCGGTGAGGAACAATTGCCTGAAATTGGTGTCTGGCGGCTTGAATGAAGTCAGCTACAGCTGCTGTCACTGCAGCTCACAGAGCAGCTCAGCCACAGTACGATAAGCTGAATATCCACTTTCTTGACAACTTTGGAGGAAGGAAGAAAGAAGATATGTTTGTTGTCATAAAAACTGTTTGTTATTAACTCAGTTGTCACATCTTTTTATTTCATATATACTACAGCAGCATGATACTTTAAGCAATTAAAAGTAATTATTCCAATAGCCATGGGGATTTATTTTGCCTTTAATCAGCGTTTTCCTACCTAATGATTAGGCATAGAAATCCCAGGTCCTCTTGTAATTAAAGTACAAAACACATATGTTCAAGTCCATTTTTCATTGGACTTAACGCACAGTATAGAATTGTCCAGTATTTGACATAATAAATTCCTGAACACATGTTGCTGAATGTACATTTCATATTTTGGTAGGTAGCCTATGGCAAGTCTGGTTCCCCCCAATACTAGTTGTAAATTTAGAGGGACTATATGAGGTAAGTCCTATATTATAAAATCATACATTGTTAGTGTAAGTAGCCATCTGTCACCTTGACGTGGTAGATGGGCTGATCACAATGTGCACTTAGACCCTCATGTTTATTCTAGAAGTTCTATTATAGAGTTTTTATTACTGTTTAACATATATCTGGCTCTAATTATGTATAAATATGTTCTTAGTGCTTAGAGTGTGTACCTGCACCTTTTAATAAAGCTGAAATTTGGGGTGTGCGACTCAATCCCTCCCTTGAAAATTGGCCTATTGCAAGTCTCAGTCATGAGAGCCACGGAACTTCCCTCAGTGGTTTACTAGACAGTCATAAAAAATGAATATGAAAAGGCAATAACTAACTCACATTGATCTATATTTTGAAAATGTGGCTAGGTATAAACCTTCAACTGAAGCAGCCAAAAAGCATTGTGCATATTCAATGTTTTGTCGTATGGATGGGGAGTGCTGACCTGAATCAAAAAGCAGCCGGGTCACTATCACATAGAAGGCCATTCAGCAAGAATATTGGAATAATTGTGTGTTAGTTTGGCTGTCACCCATTTTTTCAAGGTACTGCTATTTTTGTGCTGCCCACACGTATGTCCACAATAAATTGCCTGAATGATCCTTATGTGCCATAGAGCTGTTGCAGTTATGCCTACTATGCCTAGCATTCCACATTGGTCATGATGGAAGAAATTTGTAGTTGTTCAAGGAATGGCTTCGCAGAAATGGTCATGGCTTAGTTTGTTTTGGGGTGCAGTTTATACAGAGGAGGTGTGGTCAGTGTACTGTCATACCGTACCCAGTACGTGATGACCCAGTGTACAATACAGCGCCCAGTTCCTGTGGGTCTAGGTAGTGATATAATGCAGAGTCCGTGATGGCCCAGTGAACAATACAGTGCCCAGTTCCTGTAGGTCTAGGGTGTGATATAATGCAGAGTCTGTGATGGCCCGGTGTACAATACAGCGCCCAGTTCCTGTAGGTCTAGGGTGTGATATAATGCAGAGTCCGTGATGGCCCAGTGAACAATACAGTGTCCAGTTCCTGTAGGTCTAGGGTGTGATATAATGCAGAGTCTGTGATGGCCCGGTGTACAATACAGCGCCCAGTTCCTGTAGGTCTAGGGTGTGATATAATGCAGAGTCTGTGATGGCCTAGTGTACAATACAGTGCACAGTTCCTGTAAGTCTAGGGTGTGATATAATGCAGAGTCTGTGATGGCCTGGTGTACAATACAGTGCACAGTTCCTGTAGGTCTAAGGTGTGATATAATGCAGAGTCTGTAATGGCCCGGTGTACAATACAGTGCCCAGTTCCTGTAGGTCTAGGGTGTGATATAATGCAGAGTCTGTAATGGCCCGGTGTACAATACAGTGCCCAGTTCCTGTAGGTCTAGGGTGTGATATAATGCAGAGTCTGTAATGGCCCGGTGTACAATACAGTGCCCAGTTCCTGTAGGTCTAGGGTGTGATATAATGCAGAGTCTGTAATGGCCCGGTGTACAATACAGTGCCCAGTTCCTGTAGGTCTAGGGTGTGATATAATGCAGAGTCTGTGATGGCCCGGTGTACAATACAGTGCCCAGTTCCTGTAGGTCTAGGGTATGATATAATGCAGAGTCTGTGATGGCCCGGTGTACAATACAGAGTCCAGTCCAAGGTTGCCTATGGTGCGATATAATGCACAGTCATTGGTGGCCAAATGTACAATATATAGTTTAGTGTTTAATATATGGCCCAGTGCCTGGTAGCCAAGTGTACAATACAAAGACCACTTCCTGGTGACCCAGTGTACAATACAAAGACCACTTCCTGGTGACCCAGTGTACAATGCAGAGACCAGTCCCTGATGAACTAGGGTGCAATATAATGCACAGTCTTTGGTGGCCACATGTTTAATGCAGAAAACAATTCCCGACGGCCTACTGTACAATATATTGTCCAGTGCCTGGTGGTCCAGGTACAATACACAGACCAGTTATTTGGGATCAGTTGTGCCATATAGAGCACAGTCCCTACTGGCAGATTGTATAATGCAGAGCCCATTCCCTAGTGGATGGTGGTGTCCTTACTTCCATCAGCCTTCTCTCAAGTCTGATCTCTGAGCTGCGAGAACCTCTAGTAGTTTGTTTCCACTCTTTCGCTGAACTCTTCCAGCCATTGGAGTGCAGCACAGGACAGGAAAGAGATTGCTACGGGCCAGTAATAAAACAGGCATTCAGCTTCCTGTTCTCACTGAACTGAATTGTCAGCTGTTAGTGGGAGAGAGAAAATTAGGTTGCTATCAGCTAATAGGCTCATGTTTGCTGTCTGCCATCCCATTCCTTCTTTACCTGTGCTTTTGTCTTCCATCCCTTCTTTACCCCCTACTTTTATTGTCTGCTCTTCTTGCCACAGTTCCTATTGTCATCTGCCCCATGCCTGTTTCCTATTTTTCTTGTCTGTCCGAAGTTTCATGCATGTTTCTCCCCGTGCTTCATATTTCTGGTCTGCTACCCCCTCACTTTATTGCCTTTGTCCCCTTTTCTGTCCCCTTTATCTATTTTCCACCCCATATCTTCCCCCCTTCCCTCATTTGATTTCCTTATCTGCCCCATGTCTATTCCTTATCTGCCCCATCTATTCTTTATCTGACTCCACTTTTGTCTGTTTCCTCTCTTGCCTTAATGCCTGTGTCTTTGCCTTTCGTTTTTTCCTTTCTGTTTGCTTCCTGTCCTCCACCCTTGTTACTAGACACTCAATGTTTACTTGTTGTCCTGTGAGAAGATTGTGTGGGTGACGGGAAGTGTACCCCTGATTTTGCATTGTGTGTGGCTTTCACCACTCAGTTTGCCATTACCTTCCATACAGATCTCTCAGCCATCCGTTACTCTGCAGCAAACTGCTTTACTGTATTACAAACAGTGAGGGATGTTTGGGTGATCCAATCGTCGGGATATATGTGATATATATGAGCACCCTGATTTATCTTCACACCCGCTGCCCCCCATCTTCCTCTCACAGCAGCGCCATTGCCAAGGATTGTGCTCCTGGACATAAAATATTTGCATTTGTCTTTTGATGCCAATGTACTATAATGTGTAGGGTTTATTTTGGCTGCATACTTTAATATATCTCTTAATTTGTATTACTCCTGTTCTACTAATATCCCTATATTGCTTAATGACTCATGTTTGTAACCACTTTTGCTCAGGTTTTAATTCAGTTTTCATCATGTTTTTTGCTTTTTTTCCTGTAACCCAACAAATGAATTTTGGGTTTGGTCTTCCTAGCACTCATTAAAAATGTGATTAAAGCAACTTGGTGATTATCAGTACTTGCCTGGAGACCTCAGATGTTCGCCGAAGCATAGAGAGCTTAATGTATGTATTCCCATTTCCCTTTTATTTGTAGCGACACAGTAAACAATTACCAGGCGTTGTTAGAGGTGACAATCTCTAGTCTCCGGTGTGGCTGGCCAATGTAGCATTTTTAGGGGTTAAATTTAGCATCTAATGTTTTTTTGGATTATCTAGGGGAATGTGAGAAATGTGGGCAAGTGGCTTTTATGATGTACTAATGCTATTCAATACAAGTCTAATGTACAGGTCACATGAAAGCTGCCAATGAGATGAAATATGGGCAAAGAGCTGAAAGCACGCTACAGTTACAGTATATAGAGAACCATTTGGATAAGTGATGAAAACATTAAAGAGTTACAAGCATTCAAACCATCAAAGCAAAAGTGATTTTCATCACCTACCATCTGAGATACAAACATAGAGTAAGTCTTTAGCCGCACAAGAAAATCTCGTGGATAGATATACACATTATAGAGGTTGAATATACATATAGACATATCTCTTAGCATCACGCTGTGTTGTATAAGTTGGAGATAAACACAAACACTGACAGAACATACAATCTCCACACACATAGGGCCCTGGGCAGAATTGAACTCATGACCCCATCTCTGTGATGCCCAAATTATAGAAATTGGAGAAAGTCTATGGGTATTTTCCTTGCCACTGGGAATGTTGTTTGATTACGGAAATTCACTAAGAGGAACAGTGGAGGATACTTAGTTTACAATTATTAGAAGATGCCCAAGTTTGCTGTGTAAATGTCTGAGTAAATCTCAGATTTGTGCTGGTGATTTAGCTGGGCATCGGGCACCATCTTACATATTTGTCAGTAAGTTCCATTGGCTGAATGTCATCCCAATAACATAAATAGAGGGTGGTATGCCACATTACCCAGGCCTCTGGCTTCTTATTTATACAGACATTTCTATTTATGGATACAAGCAATTACTACTAAAACAGTTGAATAATGCAGCTAAAGCTTTTGCATCAGTTAACTGGACATTTCCTGTCCTCACATTTTAGTTTGGTCAAAGGGATTGACTTTTATATGGTTTTCGAGGGCATAAGACTAGCTGCCAGAGACAGATATACAGAATTCACCACATGATCCTGGAAATTCACAACAGGTACAATTCGTAATTGGTGACCTCTGACGATACACCTCCCTAAAGTTAAGAGGTCAAACAGATTTCCTAATGGAACCAGGGTCTCTGCCTTCCAATGTCTAAGGCAGCTTGGAGAAGCTCTTACTGGCTGCCGTGGTCACAACCTACTACATCTGGGAAGATTTCCGAATATAGGAGAATATTGCACTAAATCTAACAAAATGAAAGATACGCAGTCACCCTCCCTCTTTTCCTGCTGCCTTCACTAAACCTCCCCTTCCTATACTCTCCCTTTTTGCCTTTCCCTTATCCCTAGTTTATGTTGCTCATGTAAATAAAAAAATGATTCAAATTATAACACAATGGCAATATAGATAGATAGTGTGGTGGAAGTAGGAGGTATATGCGGGTGTGTCATACCGCCACTTCGCCTACTGCCTTCATTGTAACACATTCCAGTCACTAACTTTACATTTTTCATCCTGTCACTTATAAATTTCCATTTCAACCACTGCCATAAACCATAAAGTAGTGATTTCAAGGGGTTCTTGCAGAGTTAGTCAAATCTGCTCCCTGAACATAAACAGTAGACGTCACACACAGACTCATTTACACATATGTTCAGTCAGACGCGTCCAGCTGTACAGTATTGGCATTTGCTTCAGGTGTAACAGATGAGGCTTGATAGTGTTAGTAGTAAATGCGATGGTTACATTACTATATTTGTACACAATATAATGAATTGAGACTGTTTCTTTGATAGTTATTAATAAATGCAAAAGTCATATGTTCCATCTAAAAGATTATTAAATAGACATTAAATTAAATACAAGCATATACTATTTCCCCCTTTGAAAACCAAACTGCAATTTTCTTTCCAGCAGCAATGCTATTAGAAATATCAATTAACGTAATGCAAATAGACTGCCCTGAAATACACATTAATGATCTAAGTACTATCAACTGGAAAGGTCAATCCGCAATCGGCCAATCAGATCCAGATGTGCCCACAGCTCAGCACTGGTGTTTGCACAGAACAACCAACAATTAGTGTTGAGTGTGATAAATGGGTACTAAATGGGGAAGCTTCTCTTAATTGGCTGTTGGCTATAAATATGAGACATAAGATAGGGATAGCTTGTGTGTGATTTGCTCTGTTAAAGAATTAGAAGGTGGCAAATGAATGGTTGTGGAAAGTCTAGAATGTGTTGTGTGAGGGAAGTCTCCTTGCTGACCATTTAAACTCAGGAATATCAAAGGAGCCCCAGGATTCAGTGAATTAATTTAGAATTTTTATTTTAGTTTTTCTAAAAGGAGCATAAGGGATACCATTGACATGTTAGGAATTGGTGTTAATTGAGTGGAGGGACGTTATACAGCTACTCAGAATCCCAAATCTAGGAACAAATTCAGGTTTCAAGGGTGAACTTGGAACAATCCTCAGGACCAAAAATTGTGAGTTCTGGTATGTCCGGGAAACACATCTGAGGCCTCAAGTTGTTTCTCTCGCTCTCTGATCAATCTGATGCTTTAATAGCTGAATTGGGGATAGTCAAAAACTGATGGCTAATGGGAAGCAGGAGTAACTCCTAGTAGATGGGGGGCAGGAGGGCAATCTGAAAGAATAACCATAAATGTAGCCAAAAAGTTGCATGTGCCAGAAAAGTCAGTCCTGGGAAGAACGTCCTACAAATCCAAAAAGTCGGAGCCTAAGTGTTCAAGCAGACAGAGATTTCAGGACCACAAAAATCTGAGGACTAGCTTCACAGAGGAGCTGTGAGCCGCTGAGCTGAGAATGCTTAAAGTACATGCAAACAATTACAACTACATTGATTTAAATAAAATCAACTTGAATATTAAAAAGATCCTTAAGGTGTATGAGGGCTAAGCTACTTTCTGTGTCTCCCCAATCTTGTCCATATTAAATGCTTGACATATAGGGCACAGGTGACAGTACTGCTGAACAGAAGATATAACACGTTAATGTTCAGCTTGGATTATAATAAGTGATTGTCTCTCAACTCTTCCCTAAGTTTCTGTGGGTCATCTCTAGATTTTATTCCAAGGTTTATACCTTTGATTATCAGCTCAGACCAAGGCACTGACTTTACTGGTAGGATAACAAAAGAATATTTCAAACAGTGTTAGGGATAGAATATAATTTACACAGGTTTCAGGTCAAATAGAGAGACAGAATTGTATCTTGAAAAATAAGATTTCTAGCGTGTGTATAAACAGGTCTTAAGTGTCCTGATGCACTTATGAGAATGAGATTTTCCTCCAACAGAAATATTGGACTTAATGATAAAACCAATGAGAATTCCATCTTCTCACATTATACCACTATCCAGCCTTGATCTTCAGCTGGGTGATGAACTGATTCTAAACTGTTATAAGAGCCTAATCAAATGTATTAAGGTGTTTCACTCACTGTCTACAAACTAGACCCACAGTGTAATTTATACAGCCAGGTGATTAGTTATACATGTATGGGCACCAGAAGAGGTTCTTCCTAAAAAGCAGGGAGGACTTTGCATAGCAGCTTTTCCTGATCAGGACCAGGACAGTTGTTGCAGTCCTTTAAATTACTGTGGACACTTTAGAATCACACAGATTTGATCTGTCAACCAATATAATCTTTTTTAACTTTGCTCTGTTTATTATTAATGTAACATTCTAATGAATGATATGCATTCATTGTAGGCAGCACGGTGGCTAAGTGGTTAGCACTTCTGCCTCACAGCACTGAGGTCATGAGTTCAATTCCTGACCATGGCCTTATCTGTGAGGAGTTTGTATGTTCTCCCTGTGTTTGCGTGGGTTTCCTCCGGGTGCTCCAGTTTCCTCCCACACTCTAAAAACATACTGGTAGGTTAATTGGCTGCTATCAAAATTGACCCTAGTCTCTCTCTCTTTTTCTTTGTGTGTGTGTGTGTGTTTGTGTGTGTGTTAGGGAATTTAGACTGTAAGCCCCAATGGGGCAGGGACTGATGTGAGTGAGTTCTCTGTACAGCGCTGTGGAATTAGTGGCGCTATATAAATAGATGATGATGATGATGATATCCACACACACACGCAGACTGGTTACCGCTTCCACCTGCTAAGACACAGTACATTTTTTACATTTTCAAATGTTGCAATAAGCAAAAAAAGACTATACATAAAAAATTCCAATGAGATTCCAACTTTAAATTGTTATGGACAATCGTAAACATTAAGGAATAAACAAAATGTAAATTCTGAACAAAATGTTTTATAGAAACATCTCATTCCTGGCCTGAGAAAATTTTAGTTTTTGTGTAGTCACAAATGCCAAAATTTGCATATTCGTGACATTATCAGACCCTTATAAATCAAAAACTACATGAGAAAAATTTTTAAATTCAAACTTGTAGTCCGCTTTGAGGACCTTTTAAGTATACTGAGGAAAATCAAAATTGGGAAACCTAAGGTTAAAAAAAGTAATTAAAAATTGGATCAGTTGATGTGGAATGACCCGTTACCTATTCTGTCTGCTGTACTCCTTGCCTTAATCCAGGACCACATATGACAACGTTCTTTCCCACATCTGTAAAGTCTCTCTTCCCATATAAGGTACCATCTATAACACTTATCCCCTCCTCATCCCTATGTATTGCACAACAACCCCTACCACTACCACTGTAGGTTATTCAGTATCATGGCAAGAATATTGCTGTGAATCTTGTATCTGTAAAAATAAAGAATAAGCATTCAGCAAATGCATTTCGGAGGTACTGGACCTCTTCATCAGTAGTGAAGGAGATTCTTGAGGAGAGAGTTATTGAAAGAAAGCATTTAAAATCACTAGAATTGTGCCCCCCTAGTCTATTTGGTCTATTTCTCTCTGACCAACTTCTCTTTTCTCTGTTTCCTCTTTCTCCTATCTCCACTACAGTTAAAATTTGGTCAATATCATGATTCTGTTTTGTATGATATACACTATTGTTTGACTTGATTGTTATGGATATCATCTTGGACTGATGCTTATTATTGACCTCTCAAAAATAAAACTTTAAAAAAAAAAATCACTAGAATTGTATTATAGTAATGTGGTCACATTTCTTAAATACTAACTTCATGGCATGAACCCCCTGACAGCAACTAAGTGTCCCTTGAAATAGATTCAAATATTGGTACATATTGAAATATAGTATGGCAGATGAACTGGTGAGACTACCTGGAAGACATACTACACCTATAATGAAGTGAAATAACCACAACCCATGAAATTATATATTTTACATAGATATGGAATGAGACCAGGTATAGACTTCTATAAATCGGGAACAGTACAATACGATAAGTCACCCAAACGTGCTGTAATGTTTAATGTAAAGCACAGCAAATTTTATCTGTCAAGCCAGACAACTTGTGCACATTGACAAGTTAGTCTGAAATCTCCTCTCTGTCTGTTTCCCCACATCCAGTAATCCCCAGCTTTGTACGAGTGCCATTGTTATGAATGTGGCGCTTGTGTGGAATTAACGGCAGGGGTTTGAACTAATTGACATATCTCTCTACTACTTGAACTGTTCATTAAACTATCCTATCTTTCAGTTCCTGGGATTGTGCTACAGCATAAGATCTGGAGGCTCTGATACCACAATTCAGATGAAGTAACAGCTGGATCCCATTAATGGCTGAATTACAGTATTTAACCCATTCACTTTACAGTGACAGCGACAAGTGAGGGTCATGGTTACCCTGTTCCTCACTACAGTCTATTGGTGACTGTGTGGATTGTAGGCTAATATTGGTAATATGGTTTCTCAACAGATGTTTCTGAAATATGTATTACCCACCAGGACCAAAATCAATAATGTTAAAATATTAATATTAACTACAACATAAGTTCAAGTTCTGTGGTTACACTATGTAATTTCACAGTGACAATATTGGTCTTTTTACGGTGGGATTTCCTATAATCCTGACAGGTAACCATATCCATAAGAATCATGGCAAAAATGTACAGCATATGGAACCACTTTGTGTAGCATATAAAATAATCTACAGTGGAAGAAAATCAAGAAGGAAATTTTTGAGAAATTAAGAAAATTATATTAATACAACTGAATGACTCCATACAAGAGATCCAGAGATATGTTGGAATTATGTATATAAAAGAGGGGTAGGAGTGACAAGAAGGGGCATAACTGTACTTTCACTTTCCTTCCCTGCTTTATATATAGTAATTACCTTTTAGTATGTTTAGTTGTCCTTAAAGGTGCGTGAAAACAATATCCGGAGCTAGTTACCAATGTCCAGACCACTCTGTAATTTTCTGACATGTCATGTTGGTTAGAAGTAGCAGAGTATATTATAATAGTTTGTACACACATACAAGGCATTTAGTGAAGGGTTGGGATCTTGGGTTTGTGTTCCTCATCTGTGCCAAATAGCAGGGGATTGAGTGAAGCCATATAGACAGATATGGGGACTTAAATTGGAATGATTTTTTACCTCCTTGTATGTTTAATCAGTGGAAACCGTCCCCATACTTGTCTATATTCATTAAGGCATGCAAAGTGAAACGTCAATTGCGTTGTTTCTTTTTTTTAAATCCACATAAATCAGGTATACGAACGTCCGAATTCAACCAAGATTGAACCTGAAGAAACGTCTCTTGTTGAGTATGGGTCTAAGTGCGCTCTGCTTTGTCAGACACAATATACTGCAGGACTCATCCAATACATATGTGGGATATAAAGTCCCCAAAAAATGCACAGAAAAAAAAGTTTTCAGTGATTGTCACCTGTAAATTATATAGTCATTAATGAAAAATCATTAAAGTATTTTTAAAAAATAAATAAAAAAAAAAAAAAAAAAAATATATATATATATATATATATATATATATATATATATATATATATATATATTCGTTAACCCGTGAATGATACTCATGCATTCTAGTCAAATCAAGCTACTTAAGGTGTTAAAAAAAGGTTCTTGTCATGCATTTGGGCCATAGCCCAGGCCTCAACCACCAACCACTCCCCACTGTCACCCCCGGCAACCACCAACCACTCCCAACTGTCACTTCTCCTTCAAGAAATATATATATATTTTTTTAAAATCTTTATAAACACTTTTAACAATTAACAAATTAAATTAACAAATTAAAAACATCTTGGTATACCAAATTTCAGCCCTTTCTGAATTTTTTTCCCCACACACACTAAGAATTTAGTAGGTCAGTGTATAACTCCGCCCAGCAGGTGGCACTGCAGCTTGGTCTTATTTTTTCCACACACAGACAGACTAACACGCCACTAGACATTTATATTATAGATATATATATCCCATTAAATACATGTTATTAATGTCAATTGTACATAAAATTCATTTCTACAGTTGCTCCTGATTGCAGACACATGTTCTAGCTGTATACACAGCCGTCATCACTAGTAATCGGCACTTACACCTGCCCTGTAGCTGGAGCAATGATACGACTGAACTACACATATCTTAGAGATCAGTGCTGCGTGTATTCCAGCTTGGCACACCCTTACTGTACATTGACTATGGGCATACACCCAGACCCCTTCCCATTTCACCCATGTAATTGTAGGCTGTCGTATGGGTCCTTTGTCATTGAAGTTTAATTGGACGTTGCTGCATTCACTGGTGTATGGTCCGGTTCTGGGCATGTGCAGATTGATTTTACGCAAAATACAGCACGTATGGACATTTACATTCATTAATGAATCAGGCCCATAGTATTCAGAGCTATTCTGACTCCACTACACCTCTCCATTAAGAAGGTGGAGGTTGCCCACTGTTGGCCTTGTCAGGAAGAGGCGGAACATTAAGACTGATATGGAGGTGGACACTTAAGTAATAAAACTCTCCATCTTCATATATAGGTGCAGGTGTTTAACCTTGTACATCAGTGGATGCTATGGAACATCTGTGTGCATAGATGATTTGCTGTGTTTTCAGTTACTAATTTCACTCTAATTTGTACCTAATTGAGAGAATAGAAATTATATATAGCTAAAGCCAATACATCTTTCTACATGCTGTATTTTTAATGCATATTCAGGTATTCAAATGTATTACTTCCTTTATATAAGGCAACCCTAATGGTATAAGAAGAGAACACTGTGTTCTGTAGTACTACAATGATAACAATATTCAAAACAGATTGCCATCATAACAAATTGTATCAAAAATACAACACAAGAGTAATGTACTAGTGTCCATTACATTCTTATGTCCACCTTAACCTGAACAGTAAGAAAAACTAAGCTTGGATATGGCTCGTTCTGACTGTAAGAGAGAATTACAGGTCTGTCCTAAACTGATTTTCGGACGGCCTCTTACCTCTTTTGTGGCACACCACATCCTGTAATATAGGTCCAGTATGCAGGAGCGCACTATAGATACTAAAAACATATTAATAACAAACATTTCTATAGTACTGTAGACTCCATAATATCAATATACAATATAATATCTGAAATAAACATGAGGTCCTTAGTGCATATTTTGATCACATTTTGAATGCCCATCTAACACATAACGGTTACCTACACTTACAATTTCAATCAAAGTGTTAAACTACATCCAGTAATGGTCAAACTCTACTCTACTTTCCTGGTATCTACATCTCACTTTTGACACATAATTGTGGATAGACTCAAGGTCTACAGTCTTCTATAACGTGAGATTAATTCTAGGCATGTTTATTTTTGTCAGGAACACACCTGGATCGCGCTCACACCAAAATAGAATTACTATGCCAATTGGAGAGCTCACAAGAATAATTACACTGCTATTTAAAGCATAAAAAAATGCTAAAATAATGCAAATTGTATGGTGCGCTATCATAAATGTAAAAAAATCTGTGTTCTACAATAAATATAAACAATCCAAATGTGTACGTGTATATACACAATATATACTTTAGTTAAAGTTCATTAAACAATTTCCACGTGTAGCTCCATTTTCACTTAGTATTCACTCAGTTCTATATCACCCGGGGGCTATTTATGTACCATGGCATTTTTGTCCCGTTAATTAACATTCTTTATCAACACTTTTCACAGCGATGAGGGATGTATTTTCAGACCTATTTACCATGATAGTCATGCAAGGACAGTGTCTCTGATGACTGTATGCCACTGACAGTCCTTGCATTCACTCCACAGATGAAAACCTCTAAATCACATACATAATAAAACTTCATAACATACGTCAGGATGCGGTACGCATATATCAAATTATGAAAATACATCGCTTATACATTCCCAAGCATTACAAGCCATATATTAGTTCATATTATTACATAATTATACCGTTTTATAAACAAACTAAAAAAGCAAGGCATAATGCAATGCGATATTACTCAGATTCAAGGGAGAATTTCACTTGTCTTAATCATATTCAGGAAGAGTATCTTTATTTGAATAACCAATTATCTTAAAGTAGATGTGGTTAGTTCCACCAACCGTGGTAAATGTGTAGTACACAATTTTTCTGAGAAAGTACCTTTCATCTTGGTAATTATCATCTTTTGCATATATGGTCTTATTTCCCAGAAAGTTGAAAATCTTGACTAATGAAGCCTATTCTCATGGTTCACATAAGATCACATATTTAATGAAGTATAATCCCTTAGGCAGCTACATTATTTCTCACAGAAGCAGGTACAGATGTTATCACCACCCTTACACATTCCTCACGGAGGTCCAGCTATTAGAGTCTTCTCCCATCCTATTCTTTAGTCCTTCAGGCAGCACATAGCAGAAGGGTGTTTAACCCTCTAAAGTGAGACAGCTAGAAGACAAAATTTAAATGTAATAATTAATGGTAAAGTGTAAATACGCACAGACCAGCCCTAGGTTTTTTATCCTAACCTAAGTAGAAGATAAAAGGCTAATTATAGGGTTAGATCTGAGGACTGTTTGGGAGCTTGCAGGGGTTTTGTGAACCACAAAATCAAGTTCATTGTTGACTACTTGAGTCCCAGACATTGTATTATTTTTATGACTTGACGTACTGGGACAAACATTCTGGATGTATGTATCCAGAATGTTAATGTATTGTGGTGGGTTTCCAGTACCTATGTATCACTCCCTGTCTGCACAGTTCATCATTAGCAGCAGCAGCAGCTATTTACATAGCGCCTCTAATTCCGCAGCACTGTGCAGAGAACTCTACACAGACAACCAGAGAGACTAGGGTGAATTTGATAGCAGCCAATTAACCTACCAGTATGTTTTTGGAGTGTGGGAGGAAACCGGAGCACCTGGTTGGTCGTACCGTTCAATATTTTCGTTCCAATCTCCTTTCCGTTGTGTAGTGTGTATAAATTTCCGACCGATCCACGACAATCCTCCGATACTGCCTCGGGGGCGTGTGTATGTAAATTTGTGATGCCTGTACCAGTCCCACGTGGTGCGGTATCCGCACATCACTGACTTGTGTTTTGTATACATGTGTATTGCACCTGTCTGGTTGCAGGCCATTACTTTTGTTTAAAGCACGTTTGTTATTACCCTTTGCATCTATATTCGGAAACCTATTCATATTTACCCTTTATAAACTTATACCTTTATAAACTATTGAACTTATAAAGTCATATTAACCTTTATTAACTTATATTTGTAAAATACCCAGAATAAACCACACAGTGTAAATGCAACAGTTTTATTGCAGGAAAAAGTACAGAAAAATTTATTGCAGAATATGACAAGTGAAAAAAATAATATTACACTTTAAAGGTGC
This sequence comes from Mixophyes fleayi, assembly GCF_038048845.1. Classification (NCBI taxonomy): domain Eukaryota; kingdom Metazoa; phylum Chordata; class Amphibia; order Anura; family Limnodynastidae; genus Mixophyes; species Mixophyes fleayi. The sequence goes on along the minus strand of NC_134412.1, from coordinate 97,229,920 downwards.
CAGTGGTTTGTGGCAGAACAGTTCCAAACAGCATATACATTTCAACTAAAATTTTCTCAAGGTTTTTTAATTTTTTTCTTGATGTCGCTTTGGTTTATATTCCCTTTTGATTTCTTTACCTACGAAACAAGGAAATAAAAAATGTTTACCATTAAACTTCTATATCTGTAATCTATATCCAACACCAGAAATACTCTCATTTGCTCACCTTGCACACTGCTCGTGATCAGTTTATGTTGTGGTCCCTCTGGCACAATCGCAATAATAGCGGGCTTAACCTCCATATATTCTGGAAAGAGCCATTTTAGTTATTATAATGGTACAGGTATGTGCCCAAAGCATTTAGTTGTCTCTACATGTTCACTGAAATACCTTTGTGTATAACTTCTTTCATATCTTGGGATTCAACATCATTTTTTTTATTGTTTGATAACAGGTGTTAAATTAGTAGTATCAGTGATATCTAATCAGGCCTTCTCACCATTAATTCTTCGTTCTGACAAAAAAAATCTATGTTACAAACCAGGCATTTGCATTGCTTCATGTGAAACTAGAATAAAATACATAAAGTCCTTCAAACAGGTACACTACACGTGCTACTCACTTTTTTTTAATGTCGTAGTCATACTGGTCCAATACTTTTGCCATTATCTCCACCTCTTTTGGGCTCATTGGATTTGCTCTTCGCTCTTCTTGAGCATCTCCATATCCCACCTTAACCTTCTCAACATTTTTTGGCCCTTCCAGCACCATCTCTGACTTTGTCTCTGTCTCCATAGCTGCAACCCCCACTGACAACTTCCCCTCACCCGCAACCCCCACTGACAACTTCCCCTCACCCGCAACCCCCACTGATATCTTCTCCTCACCCGCAACCCCCACTGATACCTTCTCCTCACCCACAACCCCCACTGACACCTTCCCCTCACCCGCAACTCCCATTGACACCTTCTACTCACCCGCCATCTTCTCACATTCCTCTGCCCCAGACAGGTTCCTGTCATTTTATACACTCAGACATGGGCGTTCAATTCTGCTGTGGACCAATCAGCGATGATGCCCGCAGAGAATGGAGCATTGTGGGTAATGCCTATTCGTGTATAATAACCTTGTGTATGGAGATTTTGGGCTATAACATTAACCCGTACAGGACCATTACATATGAAGGAATTTTATTATTAGGGAATAATCATTGCATTTCACTTTACAAGTTAAATGTTAATTCTAAATTTTATGTATGGTACCGTGTTTCCCCGATAATTAGACCTACCCCAATAATAAGACCTACCCCTACTTTCTCCATATGCTCTAAATTAAGCCCTACCCCGAAAGTAAGACCTACCTAATTCCACATTTTGTCTGGTCCCTGCGTGTCAATCCTATGCCCCCAGCTCCACCCCCCCTACATTCCCTGAAGAAATCTGAAACGCGTTGGCTACACCCACATCCGCTGACGTCATAGGACTTCCGGTTCCTGTGTTCCACCTTGGAACCCACTCTGATCTCTCCGCTTGATCATCCCAAATCGACACATCTTATGAGCTCCATCTGTAGTCAACCGCCTGGTATACATCGGGACCGCAGTCTCCGGATTCCAACGCTTCGATCAGGTACCCTGTATCCGCCCATCCGTGGCCCGGACTTTCGTGAGGTACCAATTTATGTTTTTCTTAGTCTTTCATTAGAGACTTTTTTCCATCCTTGGATATTTCTCTGCGATATCTGGACTATAGTTTATCATTTCCACTAGCAGGACTCGCTTTATTAAGCCCTTGTGGATTTAACCTGGACTTTTTTATGTAATCTTGTGATTGATGTATTTTTAATATTAAATATTTTTAATATTTTGTATGACCCTCTGTCTAAATTAAAATCTGGTCCTTCACCAATTTACATCGATCCTCCTTTATATCACATCCTCGTTGGGATTGGCTCTCAATGTTCACTGAGTTATATATTTACAGATTGACTATACATCTATCTGAATACCCTTTGTAACATTCTCCACCCCATACTGTCTCATACAATACCCATTTATATTCCTGATCTATTTGGAACTGGTTTACATCTAATTATATCTATGATCTAGCACTAACTGGTTATTATCCATTGTCTTTTGGGCAATTGAGCGCAATACATTGTGTATAATAAAAATAAGCCCTACCCCTAAAATAAGCCCTATGCAGTTTTTTTGGGTAAAAAAAATAAGACACTGTCTTTATTACCGTGTTTACCCGATAATAAACTTCTATTTTATAGGAATGAATGAAGAGACAGTGTGATCTTCTCTTTTATGCAGTTTTGGGTGTTATCTATAGTGAAAGCTCTGCCCCTTTATGCTAACGTCTTTGGTATATCGTTACATGCCCTGCAAATGTTGCTTCCGTGTGTACGAAATTAAAATCATTGTTCATGACAGCATGGCTGTAAAAAGTCGCTACTGGGACGTCCGCTCTTCCCTTTATCATCTGAAACAAGGTTAGTGTGTATGCAGTCCATGGACCGAGCGATCGGATCATTAATCTGATGTAAAATCAATCGGCATAAAAAGTTGGTGGAACATTCTGTAGTGTGTACCCAGCTTTACAGAGGGAGACAATAGTAGAGTACCTACAAGACCCATGAATACATGAATACCAGAGGAAGAGGCAGAGGAGTTAACAAGAAGTTCCCAGTTTCCTTTAGGGTGCAAACTATCAATTGGTTCTCCAAGACAATATAAATGTTTATAAGGGTCGACCAAGTTACTAGCATTGTTGCCATCCCACTGTATGTCTGTAGTGGTAGAATGAATTCATCCAAAGCCAATAAACCTAATTTGCTTGTGTATTAAAGAATTTAGTCTGTAAGCTCCAGTAGGACAGGGACTGATGTGAATGTTTAAATATTGTCTTTAAAGGTCTGCGTAATATGGTTTTGCTATGTAAATAAAGGGTAGCTTTAGTTCCTGAGATTTTCATTTCCTTGAATCTGACAGCAGCACAAATTCCTACACTAGTAAAGAGAAATGTGCATCATATGTGTGTCCTGCTCTATCAGTTGTTTAACAAACTCCGGGGCTGTTCTGTGAGGGGAGTATTCCTACAGTACTATTAGTTATTCTCATTAATCTTGTTTTCCTCCTGTCCTACTTTAGGGTTGCAGCTAAACACCCATATATCAATTTTCACTTTTAACACTGTTACCTATGTCAAATGGATTTAAAATCATAAATGGAAATTAGTAAGGATTTAACACCTATGGTAAAGAAGAAACTATTTTTTTAATTAGAAAATCCACCCTTAAAACCAAGGCGTTCACTAAAACAGGGTGATTACAATTACAGGAAAAAATGCAAAGTGCATAATGATCAATTTCTCATGACTAACCTCTGTGTTTTCTAGAGTACATTATACAGATAACTATTGTGATGTAACACAAAACTTTTTGTGAACTTTTTAAACTCAGAATTTTATAATCATTGTTGTTTATTTGTAAAGTGACATATAACTCTACAGGGTCGGACAACTAGAGTTGCAAATCATACAAAATACAAATTGCACATAAAACAAGCACAGACGAAGTAGATGAAGGAGGTTCAGACGTGAGACAGAGGGTAGAAAGGGCCCTGCTTGTGACATCTTACAGTCTAGAATAGTACCACTGTAATTAATAATATATATTTACAAATTACCAGTTGTAAATATAACCTAAACATTATATGCAATTTAGAGCACCTTATGGTAGGAGCAAGGTTGGTTTGCTCATGAAAGCATAAAGCATGTATAAAGAAATCCTCAGTGTTTTGCAGCTGCCTTGTGGTTAATCGTGCAATGACCACTTGATGGCGCTGTTAGAGAGTGTGTACGTTCTCTACATTCCCTGCATAATTTTTTTTTATTTTAATTGGGCAATGATTTATTTTTTTTCTCAGGAACTCCCAATTCTTGCTTCCACTCAATCTTTTGTTCTGTTTATAAACAGATGTGCACCTGCAAATTTACTTGGCAGGTTATACTGTTCTGTCAGGAGCTATCTGTTATTTCTATTCATAAAAGCTAATAAAATAATTGAAGAGTAGCAACATGAGTCAGAGTTTTGTGTTGAAATTAATTTTTTTTATACTTGTGGATAATTTATTTGATTTTAGTTTATGATAAAAGAAAGTGAATTGACAATTAGTGCTGGGTAAGACAGTTTTACACCGAGTAGAGTGAGACAACTGCTGGATTTCCCATAGTTTTATGATGTATAAACAGAATCTGTTTTACTGTTTGATTCACCTACAGCTTTGTATTACATCTTACACACCTCATAATGTCTACAAATATGCACAGATTATGGTGATTGCATTGGAGCAAACAGGACCGGGCAAGCTGTCCGTATAACCCAGGGTAAGTATGGGGGTCTAACATTGTTCTTCAATAGCTTCTCTGTATCACACAGCGCAGCGCATTGCAACCACATTGAGCTCAAAGATTTACTCATAGATAGTCATCTAACTAAAACTGCTCAGCTTGGCTGTACAAATGCCTTTTGCGCTAATTGTAAGCTTTGTACTGTGAGCAAAGCAATTCAAATAGATTTACCCTATTGTTTTCTGTTTAGTTCTCTTAAATCATGGTTGGGCAAATTCCATTTGTTTTACATTTAATGTGGACTCCAATATAAATGGGATATTTTATTTAGAGCTCACTGTGTACACCTGTTGGATGATGGACTCATTGTCTCCTAAAATTGTGATTTAAATAGTAGATACATGGTATATATGATAATTTTTTTTGGAAGCGCCCAGGATCAGTAGTATAGCCTTGTAGCAAACCGATATTTATGGGTGCAGTTTGGTTGTGGCCTAATTTGTTTTGAGTCTTCAATTGGTGATTTTGAGAGGTAAGCTTCAATAGAACCAAATTGCCACGTTCTGTTGGTAGAGAACTTTGTTTTGTGTGAAAAAACAACATGACCGCATTTGTCTTAATTGCTGTAAAAACTGGAGACCTAATAGCTGTTTCTTCGTGGTGAAAATGGGCCTGTGTTGATTGTTACTGTTTCTTAGGCAATATTGACTGGCAGTATTAGGAAGAGGGTTGTTGTTAGGGATTATAAATGCTCCTCTGATGGATTCACCTTTTACATATGATTCAAACGTATGCGTATCAATGAACTATAACCCTAACTCTGAAGGAACATTGAAAAGCACTAAGGCGGTTGGTGACCACCACACCAATTATATCTTGGTTGCTGGTTTATTGTCCTTCCAATTATGGTCAATCTCCTTGTTACAACAACTCCTGAGAAAGGGTAGAATCCACACAATGGAGCTCCTGAACTGCTATATGTATGTGGTTTACAACAAATTGTATTATACAGCTACTAACTCTACTACAATCACCAAAACCATGTCACAGAGGGGCATATTCAATTGTTTGCGTTATAGCCAAAATTAACGCGCCGCGCACACTATTACCATCATTATGGTAGTAGTGCGAGTAAATACCGTTATGGTAGTTTTCTCGCTGGATTTCAGCTCGCGGCTTAGGGAGCTGCAAGCTAAAATCTGACTAGGAATTACCGTAATAACGGTAATACTTTTTTCGCGGCGGAAAAAGTTAACAATTGAATATGCCCCTTAAAGTGTAAATAAATATCTGCTTCAAAACATTTCTAAGATACACAAAAATTGTAGTCATGTCATTCAGCCGTCAATCTATGATTGCGCCCCGCCTCCGTTCATGGTTCCTGAACACGTCCCTTTTATTACACCCCACCACTAAATCGCAATTTACAAAAGACCATATTCCACTAATCTCAAACTCTGGGATACTTCTCCTTTAACAAGGTGGTGTGCATGCATAGCAGTACTAAAGATATGGCCATACCAACAAAAGAAACAGAAGGATTTTGGCTCATTACTGTCTCTATCTCAAATATAGGTGCTTAGAGCTGCCAAAAAAATGCCCACCCTACCAAAACTACATAAAACGCCTAAACACTATCAGAGAGGAACTAAACTCCTTGCAATTGTTCATTATCAATAGAGCCATTATAGCTTTGAAACAGAAATACTAACTTAAAAATAACAAGGTGGGCAAGAATGTCCCATGGTCTAAACAGGAAGTCCTGGAGGCTACTAAATATCTCCAAATCGGGAAATTCCCTGGGCTCCGGATTTACAAAACTCATTTTTCAAATGCTTTGTACAAATGTACAAATGCTCCACACCTAGCAGAGATATTCAGCCTAGGGTCCTCCAATTCAGCTTTCAGAAGAAATGATGTAAGCCCAAATAGTCGAGATGCCAAAACTGGGCAAAAAAACAGAAATATACTCAAACTATCAGACAGCAGGCCTCCTTAATTCTGACGTAGAAATATTAACCAGCCCCCCAGTCAACATAGGACAATCCTAAACCTTATATCACCCATATATTCTGCCTCCTCTCCATACATCCTAATTATTATTATTTTATTATCATTTTTTCATACAGCACCAGCATATTACATGGCACTGTACGCTGAGGGAATCATGATACAAATATATAATACAGGCGCTGAATGAACAGTACTATACTCCGTGTATGTTAGAGCGCACCTTCCATCTCCTGTCTCGCATTTCTTCATGATTGTGTGGAAACCGGGTGCTACTGGACTGAGAACTTTATGTTCATCACCTGTTTCTCATGGTTTAATGTATTAATCCTTGGCCCAGTCTAAGTATATACACCAGAGCATCGGTGTATTATGTGTATTATTATTTCATGTTATTCGGTACATTTTGCCCTTGCTATTACCGGCAATATTGTATGTAGTAGAAATATAAAGAATATTGCCATATTGTGTGAAAGTAACAGAACAGCAAAAGTAATTTTGCTTCTGTTAGCTAATGTAATTACCATTTGTCTCAAATGTCCATTGTTATGAGGTGCAGCTTAGAGATCTGAAAGGTAATGAAGTTAGAACTTCTAGATGATGTGCAATGTGCCTTCACACAGTAATATACTGGCTGAAATAGCATTAGGAAATGTATCAATATAAATGTTATTGTATCAAAATTTATCACAGACTCAGATTGTGTAACACTGCTGATACAATGTGTCAAAGTCTTATTGTTTCATGTAAGCGTGCAGTGTCATTCCCTGCTGTAATATTGTAACCCCCATGTTTAGTGTATCCAGCCAAAATAGCTAATTGAGTCAAGCCATTCCATTGTATAATCAAAGTAACAGGGACAGTATATCTAGCAGCAAAAGGGTCCACTGATAGACTCCTGCTGTAAGGGGGAGGTTTGAGATATTTGACCCTACTTCCTGTGTATACAGCGAAGGATAGAGGGAGAGGAGAATGCCAGGTGAGCTATTGTAGCTTGGAGGATCCTGGTGTACAAGACATCAGCGAAAAGGACTCTGGGCCAGGCATTGTGGTGCTGTTGAAGGAAACCCTACCAGGACAGGGTCGGTGTGAGCCAGTAACCCAGGCTGGGTGACACCGTCACTGTTTTGCTAATCGGTAGTGGTAATATGCAGGAGGATAAGACTCTGAAAGAGATTGAGGTTAATATTTTTGAGTGCTGACTGCAAGAGGCTACAGGAGGATACATGCTACCATTTACCCTGTATGTTGTGAACGTCTTGTGGTGTTGTGCTGTCGTAATTAAGCCTTTTTTTGCATATATTCTGGTCTACCCAAGTGAGTAGAATCCTACAGACGTTAACTACCATCCCAGCTAAGGGTGGTATCCTGACAATGATCATCCGGGTGAATAGTTTAGAAAGACAGTGTGTGTGGTCCGGCTTTAAAAAGGAAATAGTTCACTGCACATGTCTCCTGACTATTATCAGTTCAGAGGTCACATGAATATAGTATATATCATATACAAGGATATGAAAACACATTTCTGCAGCATGCGTATAGTATTTCTCCACAATATATATTATGACTGTGTATGCTCGGCACTTGAGAAATGGAAGTTATGATTATCTGAAAATAGTATACACCTAGCATGTGCCGTTCCAGACTGTAATTTACATACAGTATGTGTGTGCTGTAATAAAAGGAAGATATGTCAGGGTCAATAAATGGGAAAGAGGTCATTATAATATCTAGCTATCTCGTATTTATCTATCTATGTATCTATCTATCTATCTATCTATCTGTCTTTCTGTCTATCTCATATCTATCTCATATCTATCCATCTATCTGTATGTATGTCTGTCAATAAGAAAGTTCTTAATTTAAGTTCCGTAATGAATCAGGCCCCTGGTGTTTAAAAATAATATAGTTGCTAAGTTATGAAAGTGAAACTATTTAAACCTAAGAACCCATAAATATAAATGGAGACATAAAATATATAAAATGAATAAGTGGAGTAAGTCTAAAAGTACCATAAGAAGACATAGAATGCAGCCAGTAATTAGATTTCTCCTTTTATTTAATTACTAGTTGCATATTCTATGATTTATTCTTTGCCTGTAAATAAATACATCCTACATAACTAAAATCAATGTGACCATAGTACTTTTACTCATATAAACTGATAATACGTTACTGACCACAGAAGTCTCACTTATATCTTTTCCAGACTGAGTAAAGAAACATTTATAAGCCTTCTGTCTGTAAATCACATGCTGATATGGCAGCACAGGCCACAAAGATAGTGTAAAGTGTGTAATCATTGCTGGCAAGAAAACTAGAAAATAGCCTTCAATTATGTGATGGGAGCCGTAAGAGAAAGTTTATGAATGCTGATGTGAGTGAGTTCTCTGTACAGCGCTGTGGAATAAGTGGCGCTATATAAATAAATGGTGATGATGATGAATGCTTTAGAGTTACTTGTATACCTAAAGTAATTTCACCCAAAATGTGATCAATGTGGGCAATGGGAATTTTTACTCATGTATTTATATATTCATTGAACACATTCATTCAACACTCACTATTGTTATTGGAAAAGTAAATCATCTTTTAGATTTAATACCTTATGCCACCAACACCATCTTTATTCAGATGTTTCCTATACCTACTGATAAATCCTTGTAGGTGTTTTGATCTGTTCCCCTTTACTGCTCTAACTCTCCTGCTTTTGGGTAAATTCAGATCGTATCATAACTTGATGTGTTAGGGTCAGGACTTAGGGCTAGATTTACTAAGCTGCGGGTTAGAAAAAGTGGGGATGTTGCCTATAGCAACCAATCAGATTCTAGCTTTCATTTATTTAGTACTTTCTACAAAATGACAGCTAGAATCTGATGAGTTGCTATAGGCAACATCCTCACTTTTTCAAACCTGCAGCTTAGTAAATCTAGCCCTTAGACTCAGACATACCAAATATAAAAATAAATGTTCTGTTGTAGCTGTTTATTTAGGACCATAGCCGTGTTGTATCAGCCACCTACTGCCAAGCTTTGGCTCCTGCACAGATATTATCTTACAGAATAGGTACAATGGACTATGAGCCACAACAAAGCCTCAACCATATCAGTGCCGATCCTTCCTTTATCAGGCCTGTCATATGTTCCCATCTACTGGCTAAACCACAACACATTGTGGGGCCCCCACAGCGCGCTGAAATGCTAAAATATATTTTTCATGGGAGGGATGTTGAAGTGAGCAACCATTTATGTTCTCTGTGAATACATACCTTTATTATCAGCTCACAAATTTATATTGGGTAAAGATTTAGATTGTAAGGGCCCTTTGTTTGCTTGTTAGTACCCGGTCTTGTCTTAATACTGTGTTTGACTTGTGAGTATGCCGCTGCTATATAAATACATGTTAATGATAAGAAGAATGGGATCAGCGCACTGGCCGGTGTTGGATCTCCTTGTCACACAGTGCTTTTTATTGCTTTTCTTCGTAAAAATGATGGAAGCTGGTATATCATTGCTCCTCATATAGCCCTTGTATATTTCTCTTAAGTTCAGAATGAAATGTATCAATTTATCCCAGTAATTACTTATTATTTAATAATATCAATATCAATAGTGAAGGAAAACAGAGAAAAGCTATATAAGTGGCACCAGCATTTTCTATTATAAAAAAAGCTTTTATTAATGTAATGGCTAAAAGTTGAAAAGAAAGTGCACAGTGCAACATTTGGGGTCAAGCACTAACAGGCAGCATAAATGTAAATGACCGAAGAATAATGACATCAGAATAATCCATGTTGTGTCAGTGGTCATTGTTAAGGGCAATTGTACAAATCTTAATATGGGAATAACCTAGTAGAAATGTGTCAAAACAAAAAGTAAAATCTTTCCGCCCAAAAAGTAGTTGGTATCTCGACAAATCAGAAATGGTATATGCCACACGAGAGGGTGCCTTTGTAAGCAGACACTATTTGAACGTATTTTGCACTTTTCTAATGTGCCAAATGTAGCCATTGCATTAAATCAGCTTTCTCTTTTTCTACATTAACTAGTTACTAGTGGTAAAAAATCAGTAATAATATTAATAAGAAATGATGATTTTTAGACCCGAACAACTAAACGGTAACCTGAAAAATTGAGGCACATAAAGAGAATGATATAGAATTGCTAAAGACTTAGTAAATATTGATATATATATATATATCTATATCTATATCTATCTATATATATATATATATATATATATATATATATATATATATATATATATATATATATCTATAATATAAATGCCTAGCGGCGTGTGTTAGTCTGTTTGAAAAAAAAACAAGTTGCAGCGCCACCTGCTGGGCGGAGTTATACACTGACCTACTAAATTCTTAGCATTATCTAATATATAAAAGTAAAAGCCTAGCTGTGTGTGTGTGTGTGTGTGTGGAAAAAACTATTTTCTCAGAAAGGGCTCATCCAATTGACCTGAAATTTGGTATACTGACATTATTGGACAAAAAAATTAGAATAGTGAAGTCAGTTAACTTCCATCATCCCCCCTTCCCCCCGTGGGAGGGGTAGTAAAGGCTAAATTTACGAGTTGAGGGCTCAAACTCATTTTCGTGAGGTAATTTTACCTCATGAACACACATGCTGTGTTAGTGTGTGTGTGTGGAAAAAACTACCTGGTGACAGAGTGCTCAAGCTGCAGCGCCACCTGCTGGGCGGAGTTATATACTACACTGACCTACTAAATTCTTAGCATTATCTAATATATAAAAGCCTAGCGGCGTGTGTGTGGGGCGATGAAGATGACAAGAACCTTTTTAACACCTTAAGTAGCTTGATTTGACTAGAATGCATGAGTATCATGCACGGGTTAACTTGTGTGTGTATATGTATGTATATATGTATGTGTATATATGTATATATATGTGTGTGTGTGTGTGTGTGTGTGTGTGTATATATATATATGTATATATATATATATATATATATATATATATATATATATATAACAACATTCTGGTTCATTTGGTGGGCACAGGTGCAGTGAATACATTTCTAGTCTGCCATTGTCTGAAGAAACTTAAATATACATAGAGGTATAGGAAAAAAGCATTTAATAAATGCACACACCACACCATGTCATGTAATATGATTTGTTAGGTTCTGCATGGAGCGCCACTTGTTCTAATGCATGAACTATATTATCTGCAAAGTTTAGCTCACCTATGAGTACAGAGCTTGAAGGAGCTCCAGTATGTTTTCTCACACATAATACCCTCACCTGTTTGATCTACATGGTCAACGCCAGTTTTGGGCATCTGGGTTGAAGTCAGTTCAGGGAAGGTTTGAGCTGGGGAATAGTGTTTGGATTGCATAAGTCTTTATTGGAACCACCGTACTGTTTGAGAACGGATGACTTAAAGATCAGTCACACTTCCATTAAATGATTTCTATGGATTTGCTTTAATTTTGTGTTTAATGTAACTTGCATTTCAAGATTTGTGCAACATTTTTCCTTTGGATATGATTGACATTTCACTTCTGGTATATATTTGAACACAGCTAATTTAGCTTTTATTTTTTTCTTTCATTACATGAACACAACAAGTTTTTTTCCTCACAGATCGGAGCCTAAGTGCTGTGCAGGCCTTATTTTTAAGCAGGCCTTGGTTGCCAGAAGCCATACCATCCAACATTTATTGCAAAATGAGGACAAAATAAACTACGCCCACAATCTGGGCAACCTCCACCCATGCTTAATCTAAGCCCAGTCCACTTTCCAGTAAGCTTTTCAGGATATATAGAAGAAAACTAATGTTTAGGTGAACTTTTATGAAAATAGTAAAGTGATCATAAACCCTAGCTATAAATTACGGATGCAGAAAATTCAGGACTTGACCAAAATGCTAAGGTTTGTTATTAGGAATCTACCAACAGAGTCCAAATCCGGATTTACCTGCAAAGTTAGGGCATATACCACAAAGGCATCTCTCGTAGAGCTAAAACGAAAGATAAGCTGAATAACATCAGCCCATCTTGCTTAATTTTAATATGGAAGTTAGACATCAGGTTTATTCCAGATTTTGAAAGATTGTTGTAAAATTAATTGGTATTCACTCTAAAAGTGCTTACTTATCAGGAAAAGGGCTTTACTTTACCATGGGCCTGATATCATTATCCATCATCGTTTATTAGTAAACTGCAGCGCTGAACAGCAAATATAACAAATCATACATAATTCTCCTAAGAGCTTACAATCACATATCTATGAGTTTCTTAGGAAGTGCTCCCTCCCACTTACTGACTTAAAAATTCTATATATATGATATGTCCAGAATAATTTATGAGCCAGCAGGTCTGTTGGAAAAAGTTTAGAGATGTTATATGAAATTTAAGTAAAACACTGGGGTCATTGTTAGTATGAACAAATATGTAACTTAAGGTCTATAGTTCAAAAATGTGCAGTAATTAAGGAATTAGGTTTGGTTTTCTTGCAAAATCCTGCAAACCACACTTTTCCTGGCACTTAAAGCGTTCTATATAACCACCATGACTCACATACTGACTCCTAGGTTACTGGCCTCACCCTTGTATTGTTGATCAATTTTAAAAAAAATGCTAAAAAAAAGTCATACTCCATATAAAATCAAAATGTCTCAACTTGCCCACAGTGTGAATGTGTGAAGAGACAAGCAGGACCGATTTACCACACTTTTATAGTATAAGCAAACACTTCGGGATGAAGATTACAAGACCCAATCGGTACTTCAGTTCTTCATCCATGTGCAGAATATCCCCTTGAGGGTGGTGTCACATAAGCCCTTTGAACAATATCCAATCTTCTATTACCGCAAGTCAACACATGCTGCAGTTGTAAAAATTAAAATAAAGAAAAAAGTTTCTTTCTTCCGAGAAGTAAAAAAAAAGAAAAAAAGAACTGAGCCACATTCACATATAAATTCTAAAAATATGTAAATATACAGTTGGACTGAAAAATATATCATACATGTAATAAAGTACACTTGCATGGTGCTCAGCCTTCCCTGTGCTCTGCTTATTAGTGTAGATAGCCTGTTCTCTAATAGAGGTGATCACAATTTTAATGACCAAAACAGTTTGGAGGTTTTTGTGCTGCTTTGCCAGGAATAACTGCAATTTATATATATATATAAATATAAATAAATATATATATATATATATATATATATATATATATATATATATATATATATATATATATATATAATATATATATATATATGTATGTATGTCTTTCATTTGGTAGCCTATCGGTTTAAATATGCTTTTATTTTAAGGGCATTAAAGAAAAGAGAAAAGATCACCATAGTTGTTACATTAACACATTAAAAATGAACCCTAGAAAATAAAAAAATGTGCTGCCTAGTGTTAGGAACCCTTCCAGTCGGTACAACACAACCCGGAATCTACTCTGCCAGTCAAGTGTTCCCTGGAGCCCCTAGTGGTGGGGACAGACTGGGCTGTAGACTGACAGAGGGTCGTGAAGTGTGTACCAGCTGGGGAGAACCCAGGTAAACGAAGTGAAGTCCAAGCAAAGGTCAAGGGCCGGCAGCAGATAGCAATTCCAATAAACAGGCCTAGGTCAAGGGTCACGAGATACACAGGCAAGGTCCAAATCCAGGCAAAGGGTCATACACGGGTAATCAGTACAATATTCAGCGAGCAGGAACAAGGCACAGAGCAGGTCAGCAGACTGGCAACAGAAGCTATAACCGGCAATGAGGTAGCAGACCTCACTGCCTTAAGTACCCAGATGGACCAATCAGGGCTTGCCCCAGGACAGTGCACACTTGCAGGCTAATTGCCTGCTACACTAGACACCAATCAGGGCTTAGCCCTGTCACACACACCTGCAGGCTAATGCCTGCTAATTCAGCCCACAGGCTGAATCTAGGAATTACAATATGCGCGAGCGCGCCCGGCTGCCGGGACACCGCGCTGGAGTAGCGTCGGACCGTTGCCCAGGCAATGGTCGGAAGTTGAGAGGAAGTGACGTCCCGGTCGTCATGGTGACGGCTGGGACGCCAGGGAGGACAGGAAGCGAGCCGTGGCGGCTGGGAGTACCGCCGCGGCTCGTGACACCTAGTTGCCTCAACCAAGGGAATGCCAAATACCTATACTTTGTTTCAAGGACTCAGGTAGATTTTTGGGCCAAAAGCAATTGTATGATTTAATTTTCATCCATAAATGTCGTCAGCAAAATTAAGTGAATGAAGTTATGAAATGCAGATTTTCTTAATGCAAATATATTAGTTAGCTAGCGGTATATACCTTATCTGGGTAGATCTAAAAGTGTTTAAAAAAACAATAATTGTCTCTTAAAAAGCCCACAACTCATAGGAAGGCAGAGGAATGGCTAGACACAACCCTCCCTGCATATAAGCCATTTGTACAGACACTTTATCAGTGGTTCCCATCTTTTTCGACTTGTGTACCACTTTTGAACCCAATTCTATAAATTATACCCCTTGTTTTTAAAATAGCTGTTTTTAAATACTTACACTTTTGTTTACTGTCTATCTTAATGTATAATAGTGTAAATAAGGAAATAAGTTGGAAAAGGAAAATTGCTACACTAAAAGTACAAACCAAAAATTTAATTTTACAATATTCGTAACTCAAGTATTTCACAAACTTTTAATTTATTATTAATATTTATTTGACTTACCAGAAAAGTCTGTAATAACTGTTCTACAGATCACTAGCTGATTTAATTATTGTTAGTGAGATCAGCCATCCCTCATGCCTCCTATATCAGCCATCCCTCATGCCTCCTATATCAGCCATCGCTCATGCCTCCTGTCTCAGCCATCCCTCATGCCTCCTATATCAGCCATCGCTCATGCCTCCTGTCTCAGCCATCCCTCATGCCTCCTATATCAGCCATCCTTCATGCCTCCTGTCTCAGCCATCCCTCATGCCTCCTATATCAGCCATCCTTCATGCCTCCTGTCTCAGCCATCCATCATGCCTCCTATATCAGCCATCCAGCATGCCTCCTATATCAGCCATCCCTCATGCCTCCTGTCTCAGCCATCCATCATGCCTCCTATATCAGCCATCCCTCATGCCTCCTGTCTCAGCCATCCATCATGCCTCCTATATCAGCCATCCATCATGCCTCCTGTCTCAGCCATCCATCATGCCTCCTATATCAGCCATCCATCATGCCTCCTGTCTCAGCCATCCATCATGCCTCCTATATCAGCCATCCATCATGCCTCCTGTCTCAGCCATCCATCATGCCTCCTGTCTCAGCCATCGCTCATGCCTCCTGTCTCAGCCATCCCTCATGCCTCCTGTCTCAGCCATCCCTCATGCCTCCTGTCTCAGCCATCCATCATGCCTCCTATATCAGCCATCCATCATGCCTCCTGTCTCAGCCATCCCTCATGCCTCCTGTCTCAGCCATCCATCATGCCTCCTATATCAGCCATCCATCATGCCTCCTGTCTCAGCCATCCATCATGCCTCCTATATCAGCCATCCATCATGCCTCCTGTCTCAGCCATCGCTCATGCCTCCTGTCTCAGCCATCCCTCATGCCTCCTATATCAGCCATCCCTCATGCCTCCTGTCTCAGCCATCCATCATGCCTCCTATATCAGCCATCCATCATGCCTCCTATATCAGCCATCCAGCATGCCTCCTGTCTCAGCCATCCAGCATGCCTCCTGTCTCAGCCATCGCTCATGCCTCCTGTCTCAGCCATCCCTCATGCCTCCTGTCTCAGCCATCGCTCATGCCTCCTGTCTCAGCCATCGCTCATGCCTCCTGTCTCAGCCATCGCTCATGCCTCCTGTCTCAGCCATCCTTCATGCCTCCTGTCTCAGCCATCCCTCATGCCTCCTGTCTCAGCCATCCATCATGCCTCCTATATCAGCCATCCATCATGCCTCCTATATCAGCCATCCAGCATGCCTCCTATATCAGCCATCCCTCATGCCTCCTGTCTCAGCCATCCATCATGCCTCCTATATCAGCCATCCCTCATGCCTCCTGTCTCAGCCATCCCTCATGCCTCCTATATCAGCCATCCCTCATGCCTCCTGTCTCAGCCATCCATCATGCCTCCTATATCAGCCATCCAGCATGCCTCCTATATCAGCCATCCCTCATGCCTCCTGTCTCAGCCATCCATCATGCCTCCTATATCAGCCATCCCTCATGCCTCCTGTCTCAGCCATCCCTCATGCCTCCTATATCAGCCATCCCTCATGCCTCCTGTCTCAGCCATCCATCATGCCTCCTATATCAGCCATCCATCATGCCTCCTGTCTCAGCCATCCATCATGCCTCCTATATCAGCCATCCATCATGCCTCCTGTCTCAGCCATCCATCATGCCTCCTATATCAGCCATCCATCATGCCTCCTGTCTCAGCCATCCATCATGCCTCCTGTCTCAGCCATCGCTCATGCCTCCTGTCTCAGCCATCCCTCATGCCTCCTATATCAGCCATCCATCATGCCTCCTGTCTCAGCCATCCATCATGCCTCCTATATCAGCCATCCATCATGCCTCCTGTCTCAGCCATCCCTCATGCCTCCTGTCTCAGCCATCCATCATGCCTCCTATATCAGCCATCCCTCATGCCTCCTGTCTCAGCCATCCATCATGCCTCCTATATCAGCCATCCATCATGCCTCCTATATCAGCCATCCATCATGCCTCCTGTCTCAGCCATCCATCATGCCTCCTATATCAGCCATCCATCATGCCTCCTGTCTCAGCCATCGCTCATGCCTCCTGTCTCAGCCATCCCTCATGCCTCCTATATCAGCCATCCCTCATGCCTCCTGTCTCAGCCATCCATCATGCCTCCTATATCAGCCATCCATCATGCCTCCTATATCAGCCATCCATCATGCCTCCTATATCAGCCATCCAGCATGCCTCCTGTCTCAGCCATCCAGCATGCCTCCTGTCTCAGCCATCGCTCATGCCTCCTGTCTCAGCCATCCCTCATGCCTCCTGTCTCAGCCATCGCTCATGCCTCCTGTCTCAGCCATCGCTCATGCCTCCTGTCTCAGCCATCGCTCATGCCTCCTGTCTCAGCCATCCTTCATGCCTCCTGTCTCAGCCATCCCTCATGCCTCCTGTCTCAGCCATCCATCATGCCTCCTATATCAGCCATCCATCATGCCTCCTATATCAGCCATCCAGCATGCCTCCTGTCTCAGCCATCGCTCATGCCTCCTGTCTCAGCCATCGCTCATGCCTCCTGTCTCAGCCATCGCTCATGCCTCCTGTCTCAGCCATCGCTCATGCCTCCTGTCTCAGCCATCGCTCATGCCTCCTATATCAGCCATCCATCATGCCTCCTGTCTCAGCCATCCATCATGCCTCCTGTCTCAGCCATCGCTCATGCCTCCTATATCAGCCATCCATCATGCCTCCTGTCTCAGCCATCCATCATGCCTCCTGTCTCAGCCATCCATCATGCCTCCTGTCTCAGCCATCCCTCATGCCTCCTATATCAGCCATCCATCATGCCTCCTGTCTCAGCCATCCATCATGCCTCCTGTCTCAGCCATCCCTCATGCCTCCTGTCTCAGCCATCCATCATGCCTCCTGTCTCAGCCATCCCTCATGCCTCCTGTCTCAGCCATCCTTCATGCCTCCTGTCTCAGCCGTCCATCATGCCTCCTGTCTCAGCCATCCCTCATGCCTCCTGTCTCAGCCATCCATCATGCCTCCTGTCTCAGCCATCCCTCATGCCTCCTGTCTCAGCCATCCATCATGCCTCCTGTCTCAGCCATCCCTCATGTCTCCTGTCTCAGCCATCCCTCATGCCTCCTGTCTCAGCCATCCTTCATGCCTCCTGTCTCAGCCATCCATCATGCCTCCTGTCTCAGCCATCCTTCATGCCTCCTGTCTCAGCCATCCCTCATGTCTCCTGTCTCAGCCATCCTTCATGCCTCCTGTCTCAGCCATCCCTCATGTCTCCTGTCTCAGCCATCCCTCATGCCTCCTGTCTCAGCCATCCTTCATGCCTCCTGTCTCAGCCATCCCTCATGCCTCCTGTCTCAGCCATCCTTCATGCCTCCTGTCTCAGCCATCCATCATGCCTCCTGTCTCAGCCATCCATCATGCCTCCTGTCTCAGCCATCCATCATGCCTCCTGTCTCAGCCATCGCTCATGCCTCCTGTCTCAGCCATCCCTCATGTCTCATCCCTCCTGACTCAGCCATCCCTCATGCCTCCTGTCTCAGCCATCCCTCATGCCTCCTGTCTCAGCCATCCATCATGCCTCCTGTCTCAGCCATCCATCATGCCTCCTGTCTCAGCCATCCATCATGCCTCCTGTCTCAGCCATCCTTCATGCCTCCTGTCTCAGCCATCGCTCATGCCTCCTGTCTCAGCCATCCATCATGCCTCCTGTCTCAGCCATCCATCATGCCTCCTATATCAGCCATCCATCATGCCTCCTGTCTCAGCCATCCCTCATGTCTCCTGTCTCAGCCATCCCTCATGCCTCCTGTCTCAGCCATCCTTCATGCCTCCTGTCTCAGCCATCCCTCATGCCTCCTGTCTCAGCCATCCTTCATGCCTCCTGTCTCAGCCATCCATCATGCCTCCTGTCTCAGCCATCCATCATGCCTCCTGTCTCAGCCATCCATCATGCCTCCTGTCTCAGCCATCGCTCATGCCTCCTGTCTCAGCCATCCCTCATGTCTCATCCCTCCTGACTCAGCCATCCCTCATGCCTCCTGTCTCAGCCATCCCTCATGCCTCCTGTCTCAGCCATCCATCATGCCTCCTGTCTCAGCCATCCATCATGCCTCCTGTCTCAGCCATCCTTCATGCCTCCTGTCTCAGCCATCGCTCATGCCTCCTGTCTCAGCCATCCATCATGCCTCCTGTCTCAGCCATCCCTCATGCCTCCTATATCAGCCATCCATCATGCCTCCTGTCTCAGCCATCCCTCATGCCTCCTGTCTCAGCCATCCATCATGCCTCCTGTCTCAGCCATCCATCATGCCTCCTATATCAGCCATCCATCATGCCTCCTGTCTCAGCCATCGCTCATGCCTCCTGTCTCAGCCATCCCTCATGCCTCCTGTCTCAGCCATCCATCATGCCTCCTGTCTCAGCCATCCATCATGCCTCCTGTCTCAGCCATCCATCATGCCTCCTGTCTCAGCCATCGCTCATGCCTCCTGTCTCAGCCATCCCTCATGTCTCATCCCTCCTGACTCAGCCATCCCTCATGCCTCCTGTCTCAGCCATCCCTCATGCCTCCTGTCTCAGCCACCCATCATGCCTCCTGTCTCAGCCATCCATCATGCCTCCTGTCTCAGCCATCCATCATGCCTCCTGTCTCAGCCATCCCTCATGCCTCCTGTCTCAGCCATCCATCATGCCTCCTGTCTCAGCCATCCCTCATGCCTCCTGTCTCAGCCATCGCTCATGCCTCCTGTCTCAGCCATCCCTCATGCCTCCTGTCTCAGCCATCCATCATGCCTCCTGTCTCAGCCATCCATCATGCCTCCTGTCTCAGCCATCCATCATGCCTCCTGTCTCAGCCATCCATCATGCCTCCTGTCTCAGCCATCCATCATGCCTCCTGTCTCAGCCATCGCTCATGCCTCCTGTCTCAGCCATCCCTCATGTCTCATCCCTCCTGACTCAGCCATCCCTCATGCCTCCTGTCTCAGCCATCCCTCATGCTTCCTGTCTCAGCCATCCATCATGCCTCCTGTCTCAGCCATCCATCATGCCTCCTGTCTCAGCCATCCTTCATGCCTCCTGTCTCAGCCATCCCTCATGCCTCCTGTCTCAGCCATCCTTCATGCCTCCTGTCTCAGCCATCCATCATGCCTCCTGTCTCAGCCATCCATCATGCCTCCTGTCTCAGCCATCCATCATGCCTCCTGTCTCAGCCATCCATCATGCCTCCTGTCTCAGCCATCCATCATGCCTCCTGTCTCAGCCATCCCTCATGCCTCCTGTCTCAGCCATCCCTCATGTCTCCTGTCTCAGCCATCCCTCATGTCTCCTGTCTCAGCCATCCCTCATGCCTCCTGTCTCAGCCATCCCTCATGCCTCCTGTCTCAGCCATCCATCATGCCTCCTGTCTCAGCCATCCATCATGCCTCCTGTCTCAGCCATCCCTCATGCCTCCTGTCTCAGCCATCCCTCATGCCTCCTGTCTCAGCCATCCCTCATGCCTCCTGTCTCAGCCATCCATCATGCCTCCTGTCTCAGCCATCCATCATGCCTCCTGTCTCAGCCATCGCTCATGCCTCCTGTCTCAGCCATCCCTCATGCCTCCTGTCTCAGCCATCCATCATGCCTCCTGTCTCAGCCATCCCTCATGCCTCCTGTCTCAGCCATCCCTCATGCCTCCTGTCTCAGCCATCCATCATGCCTCCTGTCTCAGCCATCCATCATGCCTCCTGTCTCAGCCATCCATCATGCCTCCTGTCTCAGCCATCGCTCATGCCTCCTGTCTCAGCCATCCCTCATGCCTCCTGTCTCAGCCATCCCTCATGCCTCCTGTCTCAGCCATCCCTCATGCCTCCTGTCTCAGCCATCCCTCATGCCTCCTGTCTCAGCCATCCATCATGCCTCCTGTCTCAGCCATCCTTCATGCCTCCTGTCTCAGCCATCCCTCATGCCTCCTGTCTCAGCCATCCATCATGCCTCCTGTCTCAGCCATCCATCATGCCTCCTGTCTCAGCCATCCATCATGCCTCCTGTCTCAGCCATCCATCATGCCTCCTGTCTCAGCCATCCCTCATGTCTCCTGTCTCAGCCATCCCTCATGTCTCATCCCTCCTGACTCAGCCATCCCTCATGCCTCCTGTCTCAGCCATCCCTCATGCCTCCTGTCTCAGCCATCCTTCATGCCTCCTGTCTCAGCCATCCATCATGCCTCCTGTCTCAGCCATCCATCATGCCTCCTGTCTCAGCCATCCATCATGCCTCCTGTCTCAGCCATCCCTCATGCCTCCTGTCTCAGCCATCCATCATGCCTCCTGTCTCAGCCATCCATCATGCCTCCTGTCTCAGCCATCCATCATGCCTCCTGTCTCAGCCATCCATCATGCCTCCTGTCTCAGCCATCCCTCATGCCTCCTGTCTCAGCCATCCTTCATGCCTCCTGTCTCAGCCATCCATCATGCCTCCTGTCTCAGCCATCCTTCATGCCTCCTGTCTCAGCCATCCATCATGCCTCCTGTCTCAGCCATCCATCATGCCTCCTGTCTCAGCCATCCATCATGCCTCCTGTCTCAGCCATCCATCATGCCTCCTGTCTCAGCCATCCATCATGCCTCCTGTCTCAGCCATCCATCATGCCTCCTGTCTCAGCCATCCATCATGCCTCCTGTCTCAGCCATCCATCATGCCTCCTGTCTCAGCCATCCCTCATGCCTCCTGTCTCAGCCATCCCTCATGTCTCATCCCTCCTGACTCAGCCATCCCTCATGCCTCCTGTCTCAGCCATCCTTCATCCCTCATGCCTCCTGTCTCAGCCATCCTTCATCCCTCATGCCTCCTGTCTCAGCCATCCTTCATCCCTTATGCCTCCTATCTCAGCCATCCTTCATCCCTTATGCCTCCTATCTCAGCCATCCCTCATGACTCCTGTCTCAGCCATCCCTCATGACTCCTGTCTCAGCCATCCTTCATCCCTCATCCCTCCTGTCTCAGCCATCCTTCATGCCTCATCCCTCCTGTCTCAGCCATCCTTCATCCCTCATGCCTCCTGTTTTAGCCATCCCTCATGCCTCTTATCTCAGCCATCCCTCATGCATCCTGTCTCAGCCATCCTTCATCCCTTATGCCTCCTATCTCATCCATCCCTCATGACTCCTGTCTCAGCCATCCCTCATGCCTCCTGTATCAGCCATCCTTCATCCCTCATCCCTCCTGTCTCAGCCATCCTTCATGCCTCATCCCTCCTGTCTCAGCCATCCTTCATCCCTCATGCTTCCTATCTCAGCCGTCCCTGATGCCTCCTACCTTAGCCATCCCTCATGCCTCCTGTTTTAGCCATCCCTCATGCCTCTTATCTCAGCCTTACTTCATGCCTCATCCCTCCTGTCTCAGCCATCCTTCATCCCTCATGCCTCCTATCTCAGCCATCCCTCATGGCTCCTGTCTCAGCCATCCTTCATCCCTCATGCCTCCCATCTCAGCCATCCCTCATGGCTCCCGTCTCAGCCATCCCTCATGCCTCCTGTCTCAGCCATCCCTCATGCCTCCCGTCTCAGCCATCCCTCATGCCTCCCGTCTCAGCCATCCCTCATGCCTCTCGTCTCAGCCATCCCTCATGCCTCCCGTCTCAGCCATCCCTAACAGGGCAGGTGCAGAGAGCCGCGTCTTGGCTCTCTGTGTTTAGAAAAAATTTAGAACAGGTCACAGATGTTCACAGCCCTTATAAAGAAGCGGGTGGGGCCAGTCCGATGCCATTACTTATTATTTTTGCCGTATTCCTGAACCGTCCTGCATGTACTGCCAGGGGAACGCGTACCACTACTTTACACAATCATTGCAGATGTTTTACATTGCTCGTAGTCTGAGAAAAGGAATTTAAGGAGTTGTTATAAAAGTTGTGGCCTAGCACTAAGGTGATGTAAAGATGCAGTTTCTTTTTGTATTGGCACCAA
Source organism: Mixophyes fleayi (assembly GCF_038048845.1). Taxonomy (NCBI): domain Eukaryota; kingdom Metazoa; phylum Chordata; class Amphibia; order Anura; family Limnodynastidae; genus Mixophyes; species Mixophyes fleayi. The sequence goes on along the minus strand of NC_134412.1, from coordinate 97,206,919 downwards.
TCGGTCAGGCATTATAGCCGAGCTAGTGATGGCCTTCACCTTTTAACAGACACTTTTTGCATAGAAATTAATTTGTTCATCAGTTGCCCTGTATTTTGTGCACATTGCTATAGTGGCACACCAAGCTGATAACAACTAGTGACCAACAAAAAGTCATACACAAACGAACAGAAGCGGTACTAAATCAGCAGGCGCACCCCAGGGGTAAAGCAAACCTCAAAGTCAAGTCATGCAGCAAAGTACAATGGAAGTTAGGAAGCAAAACCTATATCGGGCACATAAGTGATGCCAGACATGGACTGATATAGGCGCTGTCACTTTATCTCCCCAAAACCACATTGTGGACAATAAGAAACATGGCATCAATTGGACACTAACACTGCTAAGAAGACGCCAGACTGGAAAGTTTATTGCATTCTTTCATTCTATAAAACATTTCTGTGGTGTCCCACTAAGTTGAAACACCTTTCGTTATACACAATTTCTGCATATCAGTCTCAGTATCCTTATTTCATACGGAATAACCTGGTCTGCCTATCATCTTAGGAAACTTAGCTCATGCTGCATCTAGTGCTATCCTGGCAAGAAGTATTTGCCCAGAGAGGTTTAAGGATCACTACTTAGAAGATGAGAGTCTTCTTTTTGAAGCAAGACTTCTTGTTAAAAAATAAGAGCTATTATCTGTACAATTACTGCTACTGTTATATATAGGATCATTCCTGCAGTTCACTGATTCAGGTGGTTGCTTGGCAAATAGTTAGAAGCTTTGTTCAGCTCTCAGTCTGGCAGCCTTAGGTGTGCAATCACCTACCACAATCATGCAGCTAATCATCCTGCAGTTCTGATTGTTGTTGCTGCCTTTATAAACCTCTTTTGCTCGATATTAATTGAAATGACTTTATCCAATTTGCTGACTTCGACACTACTCTATATTAACTCTTTCCCATCTGGCTCAGAGTTCTGCTACTATATCCTGGTTGCTCATTACCTCTTACTGTGTTCTGTCCTCTCCAGCGGGCAGGTGCTAGATCAACAACTGCTACTACCCAAGCCTAAGTCCTGGGGGTAACCGAGTATCATTCAATATAACAAGCTCCTCGGAAAGAGGGCTGCTAAAGGTTAACATTTTACAAAGCGGTTCTAGCAGTTGAGGATCTTACACTACTCTGACCTTAACAATTCTCTCGTCTTCCTACAACAGCAAAGCACTGGGATAGTGGTTCTTTTACGACCTCTCCGTTACAAGGAAACCTAATATTCAGATTTATGTCTTGGATTGTCCATTACATAGCTGCCAACCTGTTCATTGATCCTTTGTTATCATGTGAGAAACCTATGTAGTTATTATTATTATTATTATCCTTTATTTGTTAGGCGCCACAAGAGTTCTGTAGTGCCGTACACAGCACAAACAGTAGACTAAACAAGGTGAAACATTACAAACAGTAAACAAAATTTACCAAAACTTCAGAGACTCCAGGCAGGCTTATGCAGTAAAGACGCAGCAGAAGAACAGGTATGGAGAACTAAGGGAAGAGGGCCCAGCTCAAATGAGCTTACATCCTAAGGGAGGGTAGACAGAACTCAGGCACACAGGGAGCAAGTTGAAGTAAGTGGGCAGAGAACAGGGGGGCTGGGAGGAGAGAGGGTGAGAACAGGCGGAGGAGATGAGGGGGTTAGGTGGAAGGCTTTTAGGAACAGATAAGTTTTGAGTGCCCGCTTGAAGGAGGACAGATTGATAGAAAGACGGATGAAGCGAGGGATGTCGTTCCAGTGAAGGGGGGCAGTCTTGGATTCTGGAGTGGGAAGAGGTGATCAGAGTGGAGGAGAGGCGAAGTCATTGGCCGAGCGCAGGGAGCGGGCAGGGGTGTGAATGGAGAGGAGGTTAGAGATATAGGGGGCAGTAGACTGGGAGAGAGCCTTGTAAGTCATGGTCAGGAGTTTGAAAAGGATTCTGTAAGGAATGGGGAGCCAATGTAGGGCAAGGCAGAGAGGGGAGGCAGACGAGGAGCGGCGAGAAAGGGAGATGAGTCTTGCAAGCACACTCAGTATAGAGCGGAGGGTGGCGAGATGGCAATAGGGGAGGCTGGTAAGAAGGAGGTTGCAATAATCGAGGCGGGAGATGATGAGTGCGTGGATGATAGTTTTGGTGTCATCTTGGGAGATGAAGGGCCGGATGTGGGCAATGTTGCATAGCTGGAAGCGACAAGCTTGGGCAAGGGATTGGATGTGGGGGGCAAAGGAAAGAGAGGAGTCGAGGGTAACGGCCAGGCAGCGGAGTTGGGTGACAGAGGAGATGGTGGTATTGTTAACAGTGATAGAGAGGATGTGGTGGGAGGGGAGTCTAGGGGGAAGAAAGACAATGAGTTCAGTTTTGGAGATGTTAATTTTGAGGAAGCGTGAGGACATCCAGGAGGAAATTGCAGAGAGGCAGTCAGATACACGAGAGAGGAGGGTGGAGGAGAGATTGGGCGAGGAGATGTAGAGTTGGATGTCATTAGCGTAAAGGTGATACTGAAGACCGAAGGAGGAGATGAGAGCCCCCAGGGAGGAGGTGTAGAGCTAAAAGAGTAGAGGGCCGAGAACAGAGTCCTGAGGGACACCAACAGGGAGAGGGAAGGGGGTGGAGGAGGAGCCAGACGTGGATACAGAGAAGGAGCGGTTAGCGAGCTATGAGGTGAACCAGGCTAGGACAGATCCAGAGAGGCCAAGAGAGAGAAGTGTTTATAGCAGGAGGGGCTGATCCACAGTGTTGAAGGCCACAGGGAGGTCAAGGAGGATGAGCAGGGAGAAGTGACCCTTGGATTTGGCTAAAAGTAGATCATTAGTAACTTTGGCCAGGGCAGTTTCGGTGGAGTAGAGGGGGCGGTAACTGGATTGGAGAGGGTCGAGGAGGGAATTGTCCGAGAGGTGACTGGTGAGGCGGCTACAGACAATCCTCTCAAGTAATTTGGAGGCAAAGGGGAAATGAGAGATAGGGCGATAGTTAACAAGAGAGGTGGGGTCAAGATTAGAGTTTTTTGAGGATGGGAGAGATAAGAACGTGTTTAAATGAAGAGGGGACTACACCAGAGGAGAGTGATAGGTTGAAAAAGTGTGCAAGGTAAGAGCAGACAGTGGGAGAGAGAGAGCGAAGGAGGTGAGAGGTGATGGGATTGAGAGGACAGGTGGAGGGTGAAGAGGAAAGAATGGGGGAGCGAACTTCTTCACCCGAAGTGGGGCAGAAGGAGCACCAGAGTAGGTTGTTGGAGGGAGAAGGGATGAGAGGGACGGGAGGAGGAGATGTTCAGTCGGATGGTCTCAATTTTGGAGAGGGCAGAGCAGAATGAGGGGAGTATAAATTTGAAGTGAAGGAAGTCGACCAGGAAGCGAGATTTCCTCCAGAAGCGTTCAGCAGTGCGAGAGCACTTTTGGATGGAATGGGTGAGTTTGGACTGCCAGGGTTGGGGAATGAGGCAGCGCTGGCGGATAGAAGAGGCCGGGGCAAAAGCATCCAGGGCACTAGAGAGGGAGAGGTTGTAGAGAGAGGACACCTGGTCAGGGCAGACCAGGGAGGGAAGAGGTGAAAGGAGTGTTTCAAGAGAGGAGGAGAAAGAGGTAGGGTCAATAGCCTCAAAGTTGCGCCTCGTGAGGGTGGCTTTAGGCGAGTGGGAGCAGGGGAGGAAGACAGAGTGAAGGAGAGGAGATGGTGGTCAGAGAGTGAGAAGGGAGAGTTGGAGAAGTCAGTGATATCACAGAGATGAGAGAAGACAAGGTCAAGGGAGGGACCAAGACAGTGGGTGGGGGAAGAGGTCCACTGAGTGAGGGCTAGGGAGCTGGAAATGGCGAGAAGTTTGATGGTGGCAGGGTCAGAGCAGTTGTCAATAGGGATGTTAAAGTCGCCTAGTAACATGGAGGCAAGGTCGGAGGAAAGGTAGTGGGGGAGCCAGGCGACGAAGTTGTCCAGGAGAAGGGAGATGGGACCAGGGGGACGGTAGATGACAGAAATGCGGAGGTGGATGGGGGAGAAGAGACGGATGGAGTGTACTTCAAAGGAGGGGAAAGAGAGGGAATGTTCAGTGGGAATGACCCAGAAAGTGCAGTTAGGGGATAGAAGGAGGCCCACTCCACCACCCTGACGCCCATCTGGCCTGGTGGAGTGGGTGAAGGAGAGGCACCCATAGGAGAGAGCTGCAGGTGAGACGGTGTCAGAAGAGGTGAGCCAGGTAGTGTATTTCTTTATTTCCATTGTGGACGTAACTACATTGCACAAAATTGTTTAGGCTTTTATAGATGTTTTTTTTAGTTATTAGTAGGATGAGCCTATAAAAATAACATTATCATAGAGGTTCACACTACCAATTATTAATTCAATTTTCAGTCTCATTGTTTCTTCCACCTTCTGAAGGAAAACTAATACAGTAATAACAGTTTACTAATCTTGCAATTAAGAGATGATCTAAACTATAAGGAAGTTATTGTAATCTATATTTAAAAAAAACCCTGTCTCATTAATCCCTTGATTATCCTGTGATGTCACTGTTCCTTTGCAGAAGGAGCACTCTGTGACCTGGGGACATAGAAGCTGTGTCATGGTTTTATTGGGTAAAGCAGGACATTTCCTCTTTGGTTTCTTGCCCATCTATTGGCAGAGTTGTTATAATGCTGCCCCAGTGCTTTTTGTTTAGGTTAGGTTGGGGAAGTATGGATAAGGTTAGACTAGATACAGGGAGGTTGGAATTAGACTAGGGGAGAGACACTTAGGCTATAGGGATGACAATTAGGACTAGATGGTGGTTGGATATGGTTAGAAGCCTGTATGCAGAGAACAATTGCTAGGGTCACTATAATTTACGCAGTTACAGTGCAAATGAAACACAGTTGTTTGCAAGCGTTTCACCTACAATTCATAAAGGATATCGTACAGTTTTTTAGCTCATTATTGCTACTAAAATATTTTATTTATTTTTATGTTTGTGCAGCAGTTTCTGAAGTAACAGGATTGTATTCAGCAAAAACTATTAAGTATGGCTGAAACTTGGATGACAAGCTTCGAAACCAGTTTGGGTTCAGTGCTCTGGTGACTGTCACTCAGACCTGATGGATTGTTTCACACTCCTTTGTTTGCCAGAGTGATTAATATTTCTGTGCTGCATTGTTTACATGTTGGTTACCTAGGAACACTGCATCGCTGCCCTCATACTTACCTCTGCTTTATGTCACATCTGGCATCATAAAAATAGCAGAAACTTGTTTAGAAAATCTGAAGAATAATAATTTCAGGAATGTTGCTGATTGGCTTTTAAGTTTGTATATTTATATTTGAGAAAAGAAATTCAAATATTTTCTTAACCTTCACTCTTATTTTTCATATATGATATAGATTACAATGTGGCTGCATGTTGTGCAATGAGTAATGCATCAGTTTTCATTCTTATGTTTGTAAATATCTATTATTTGTTTCAGATCCTACTAAGGTGTCATTTTGGTGCAGTAGTCAAAGTATCAGTAGCTCAGTTGTCACTATTATGGTTCAGGCTCTTTGATTTAGGTTGCTAGTGACATACCAAAATTTCACAATGGAATGGTAAATGATTAGTTATTGTCATATTATTACAGGTAACTTGACAAAAGCTACAGGTAAGCAGGTAAAGCTACAGGCTTTTAGTACAGAAATTCAATGTAGTACCCTTTGTTTGGCAGAAATAATTCTGTAAAATAGTATTCTACTAATGTTATAACAGCAAAATAATGAATATATCTAAATATATCAGATCCCACTTAATGTGGCTGAACCTCTGTCCTACCAGTTGGATAGTTTCCTGACACCCTACCCCTACCACACTTTCTGTATATTGCGCAGTGTTAAGGCTGGGGTCACACCCCAGGGGACCTTTCACATTTAGCACCGCCTGCCATCCTTCCTGCTTAGTCAGTACCCTGGTATGGGGATTCATTAATCCTATTCCACATTGCTTTGTATATAAAGGATTAAAGCTGGGCTCACCCTTCTGTGAACCCCTAACACCCCTCATCACCTGCTGGAAAGTAGTGGACAATTGGGCCACAAGCTCAGAGTAGGTGCCAGTGCCGCGGAACTTTAAATCTCTGAACGTTTGTCGATGTATCTCTGGTGTTATGCTAAAATGCCTCAACAGGGCATAATCCTTGTCCAGTTCAGGGGGAAGATCTGCAAATGTCTCCAAGACTTTACCTTTCAGTCCAGGGTTTAAGAATTGCGCCCACTAATGGTGGGGCAGCCTGTACTGTCTGCAGGTTTTTTCATATCCCTGCAGACAGAGTAGAATGGTCAGTGATGCCCCAAGTGTGTGGACCCCACACATGCCATAAGGATTGTATGTAATTACATGGTTATCTGGTCCCCATAATCTTATCTATTAAATGATAATTATAACATGCTTGTGACAATAATGTGATGAAATTAAGATGTTAATTCTCTGTCCCTTATCCAGTACAACTAAATTATTATGCGACATTCTAAAATTGCACCATAGCAGGAAAATAAAAGGCCCTATGCATGGAATTTGCTGTTGTTACATCAAATGTGAATACATTTATTTATTAGAACAGAATGTAACTGTAATAATTTACCTTCAAGAAATGTAATTGTAAAATACATCAACCAAAAATACAACTATAAACAGCTGCAGCTGCATTTGGGATATAATCCATAGTAGTAGATTATTTTACAAATATTTAGCATCATTTTTTCTGTTATGACTACAAACAAAACCATGTTGGAATCAGAATCCAATAAAATAACACAGTTGGTGCTTTCACGCCTGTTTCCCTTCTGGCGTATTAATGTTTAATTCATCAGAAGCTTTGACATCTAATTGAGCAATACAATGTTGAATTGTTCATACCTACCCCCCAGGGTTAAACAATTCACCCTTCTGATCACTGTGAAGGAAAGATTCACAAAGTCCTATGAAATGGAAAGAGATAAAAACAATGTGGCTCATTTACAGCCAGATGTACACAACACTTATTGCGTAATATACGCATTTTCGTACTGCGCATGGGCACCAAAAGTGCATATACATACATTTGTATATAGATTTTGACATTTCCACTTGGATTGCTGCTGGAAAGAAGATTGCCTTTTGATTTTCAAATGGGGGAAACAACATATGCTTGTATTTAAGTTAATTTCTATTTAATTATCTTTTAGATGGAACATGTGACTTTTGCATTTACAATACCCATCAAAGCAACAGTCTCTATTGTCTGTAATACACTTCATTAGATTATTAAAATTGAGCACAAATAGTGTAAGGTGACTTTAGCATTTACTACTAGCACTGTCAAGGCGCATCTCTATGGTATCTCTATATTGTCGTGAGACATAAGTATGGACACTTGTACGCCTGACATACGCCTGGCGCAAATGTTACAATCTTATAGCTGGGCGCATCTAGGGATGTGTACGACTCAATATTAGCATGTAAAATATTTTTGTAGGTGCATTTTATATGTTCTGTGATTTTTGCGTCCTGTTGCAAGTATAGATTGAGGCTTGGTTTCCCATCTTATGAGGATGTATAAAACCAAGTCCTTTACCCCTTCGATCTCAATAAAGCGGCTGCTCCCATCAGCAGAGGCAGCAGACAAATGACATAGACGTGGTCAGCGGAAGCCCTGTCTGGAGGTGCTGGGGATAATCATAGCGCTTCAAGCAATCACTAATTCTGAAGCAGTGACAAAAGAGGTGACGACAAGTGCCCCATGGCATTAACTAGTGCTGGCATCAGAGGGACTTCTCCAGGAACTGAAGGTTCTGAAAACCGTTGCCATCCCCTGTAAATGTGGACATCTGGTAAACGGTAGGCACATTGGGCCTGATTCATGAAGGCATTCTGAGTGCATTCTGGGTTTAGTATTAAACGTACGTATTTAGGCTTTGTGTACTCCCACTCTACTACAAAGACACTGCAGGATGTGGATTATAAATTTGCACAGGAAAAAAATATTAAATTAATGTCACCTGTTAATAGTGTAGGCCCTAGGTTCCCAAATTGCGTGCCGCGGCGCGCTGTCACAGGGGTGCTGTGGACAGGAAGAGGAAAAGACAAACAAAAACATTTTTTTACTAATCCGGCGGCGCCTCGGGAGCCAGCATCCTCCTCCCTCCTCGCTTCTCACCGAATGACGGGCGTGATGTCGTCAGCAAGGTCAAGCAGCAGGAGAGAGGATGCTAGAGGGGGCACAGAGTGTGTGGGAATGATGCAGAGGGGGCACAGAGTGTGTGGGAATGATGCAGAGGGGGCACAGAGTGTGTGGGAATGATGCAGAGGGGGCACAGAGTGTGTGGGAATGATGCAGAGGGGGCACAGAGTGTGTGGGAATGATGCAGAGGGGGCACAGAGTGTGTGGAGATGATGCAGAGGGGGCACAGAGTGTGTGGAGATGATGCAGAAAGGGCACAGAGTGTGTGGAGATGATGCAGAGGGGGCACAGAGTGTGTGGAGATGATGCAGAGGGGGCACAGAGTGTGTGGAGATGATGCAGAGGGGGCACAGAGTGTGTGGAGATGATGCATAGGGGGCACAGAGTGTGTCGAGATGATGCATAGGGGGCACAGAGTGTGTGGGAATGATGCATAGGGGGCACAGAGTGTGTGGGAATGATGCAGAGGGGGCACAGAGTGTGTGGGAATGATGCAGAGGGGGCACAGAGTGTGTGAGAATGATGCAGAGGGGGCACAGAGTGTGTGGGAATGATGCAGAGGGGGCACAGAGTGTGTGGGAATGATGCAGAGGGGGCACAGAGTGTGTGGAGATGATGGAGAGGGGGCACAGAGTGTGTGGGAATGATGCAGAGGGGGCACAGAGTGTGTGGGAATGATGCAGAGGGGGCACAGAGTGTGTGGGAATGATGCAGAGGGGGCACAGAGTGTGTGGAGATGATGCAGAGGGGGCACAGTGTGTGTGGAGATGATGCAGAGGGGGCACAGAGTGTGTGGGAATGATGCAGAGGGGGACAGAGTGTGTGGGAATGATGCAGAGGGGGCACAGTGTGTGGAGATGATGCAGAGGGGGCACAGTGTGTGGGAATGATGCAGAGGGGGCACAGTGTGTGTGGGAATGATGCAGAGGGGGCACAGAGTGTGTGGAGATGATGCAGAGGGGGCACAGAGTGTGTGGAGATGATGCAGATGGGGCACAGAGTGTGTGGAGATGATGCAGAGGGGGCACAGAGTGTGTGGGAATGATGCATAGGGGGCACAGAGTGTGTGGGAATGATGCAGAGGGGGCACAGAGTGTGTGGGAATGATGCAGAGGGGGCACAGAGTGTGTGAGAATGATGCAGAGGGGGCACAGAGTGTGTGGGAATGATGCAGAGGGGGCACAGAGTGTGTGGGAATGATGCAGAGGGGGCACAGAGTGTGTGGAGATGATGGAGAGGGGGCACAGAGTGTGTGGGAATGATGCAGAGGGGGCACAGAGTGTGTGGGAATGATGCAGAGGGGGCACAGAGTGTGTGGAGATGATGCAGAGGGGGCACAGAGTGTGTGGAGATGATGCAGATGGGGCACAGAGTGTGTGGAGATGATGCAGAGGGGGCACAGAGTGTGTGGAGATGATGCAGAGGGGGCACAGAGTGTGTGGGAATGATGCAGAGGGGGCACAGAGTGTGTGGGGATGATGCAGAGGGGGCACAGAGTGTGTGGAGATGATGCAGAGGGGGCACAGAGTGTGTGGAGATGATGCAGAGGGGGCACAGAGTGTGTGGAGATGATGCAGAGGGGGCACAGAGTGTGTGGAGATGATGCAGAGGGGGCACAGAGTGTGTGGAGATGATGCAGAGGGGGCACAGAGTGTGTGGAGATGATGCAGAGGGGGCACAGTGTGTGGAGATGATGCAGAGGGGGCACAGAGTGTGTGGGAATGATGCAGAGGGGGCACAGAGTGTGTGGGAATGATGCAGAGGGGGCACAGAGTGTGTGGGAATGATGCAGAGGGGGCACAGAGTGTGTGGGAATGATGCAGAGGGGGCACAGAGTGTGTGGAGATGATGCAGAGGGGGCACAGAGTGTGTGGAGATGATGCAGAGGGGGCACAGAGTGTGTGGAGATGATGCAGATGGGGCACAGAGTGTGTGGAGATGATGCAGAGGGGGCACAGAGTGTGTGGAGATGATGCAGAGGGGGCACAGAGTGTGTGGAGATGATGCAGAGGGGGCACAGAGTGTGTGGAGATGATGCAGAAAGGGCACAGAGTGTGTGGAGATGATGCAGAGGGGGCACAGAGTGTGTGGAGATGATGCAGAGGGGGCACAGAGTGTGTGGAGATGATGCAGAGGGGGCACAGAGTGTGTGGAGATGATGCAGAGGGGGCACAGAGTGTGTGGAGATGATGCATAGGGGGCACAGAGTGTGTCGAGATGATGCATAGGGGGCACAGAGTGTGTGGGAATGATGCATAGGGGGCACAGAGTGTGTGGGAATGATGCAGAGGGGGCACAGAGTGTGTGGGAATGATGCAGAGGGGGCACAGAGTGTGTGGGAATGATGCAGAGGGGGCACAGAGTGTGTGGGAATGATGCAGAGGGGGCACAGAGTGTGTGGGAATGACGCATAGGGGGCACAGAGTGTGTGGGAATGACGCATAGGGGGCACAGAGTGTGTGGGAATGATGCAGAGGGGGCACAGAGTGTGTCGAGATGATGCAGAGGGGGCACAGAGTGTGTCGAGATGATGCAGAGGGGGCACAGAGTGTGTCGAGATGATGCAGAGGGGGCACAGAGTGTGTGGAGATGATGCAGAGGGGGCACAAAGTGTGTGGAGATGATGCAGAGGGGGCACAAAGTGTGTGGAGATGATGCAGAGGGGGCACAAAGTGTATGGAGATGATGCAGAGGGGGCACAAAGTGTGTGGAGATGATGGAGAGGGGGCACAAAGTGTGTGGAGATGATGGAGAGGGGGCAGAGAGTGTGTGGAGATGATGGAGAGGGGGCACAGTGTGTGGAGATGATGGAGAGAGGGCACAGAGTGTGTGGAGATGATGGAGAGGGGGCACAGAGTGTGTGGAGATGATGGAGAGGGGGCCCAAAGATGATGCTTTGACAAAAATATATTTTTTTACAAAAATATAAAAATATTTTCCCTTAGATTTATGTGTATTTTTGTATACAACTAAATAAGTATTCCTGTCCTCACCTAAATACTTATTATGTTTATTGACCCAGCTACTTATGAAATGGGAATGCTTGGTAATTATTTTGGAGGGGTGCCTTGAAAAAATTATGGAGACTCTAAGGGCACCACTAACTGAAAAAGTTTGGGAACCAGTGGTGTAGGCATTAATGATAACCTAGTTAAAAATATATATATTTGTTTCCATGAAATGTATTTATTAGTATGATCTTTATGTATACTGAGCATAAAATACATTTTTACAGTTGCTTGTGATTGCAAACACATGTTATAGCAAGTGTACGTGACCGTCATCACTACTGATCTGGACTTAGACTGACCCTGTAGCTTTAACTATTTTACCAATCTGACGTATCTCTTGCTCCAGCAAGAGATACATCAGAAAAACAAGTAACTTTGATACGTTTGGAGCTTTATTTGGGCATGGCTGTGTCTGATTGAGTTTGGCATGCCTTGTTTACTCCCCGAAATCATAGGCTATAGTAAGTGTCCTTTGCGGTCAAAGAGGCATCGGACAGGGCGTTCTGGGCATACACAGAGTGATTTTGCATATGATACCCTCAAAATCGGCAGATACCTTAATGAATCAGCACCAGTAAGTGTACATACATCAGGTTAGAGAAAATAACATTCTGAAATGTACGCGAGACAAATGGTATCTATCTGCCATCAGTATCTTTGTTTAGTGTTTCTGATACATGCTATAGGCACTAATTACAATTGTCCCATGATTAATGACTTTTTCTATTTAAAATGATTAAATGCTACTGTTTAAAACAGACTGTAGCACAAACAAAGGGTAGATTTACTAAATATTATAAATGTGGTCGATTTATCTGCGTAAGTCGGATTTAGCCAAGTTTAAACATCCAGATATATGGACGTTTTTTTTCTTTTTGTCTCAGATTTCCTGACAGCTGCATCGCTCTTTTGAAAGCCAATGCATTGTGGTTTATTAATGTGTATGGGTAATACCAAATAATAGACTTTCTCTTGCCCACTTCAGCTATTCGCCTATTTGATAATATTATAATTATCCAAGATTAAATTATGTAATTTTCATATATTTCCAATCAAATACAGAGCAAACAAATAGATGAATATTTGCTACTGGACCTTAGCTGCACTTAGGGCCTGATGCAGAGTTGAACATACGACCGTTTGTGTAGCGTAAATTATGTGGTTTTGTTCTGTGCATGCCCACAATAATCCACTTATGCAGGGTTACATGCATAGGCACTTGCTCCTGAGGGAAGGGGCGTTCTAATGTAGGCTGGGTAGAGTAAGGGTGTGTCTGATAAATTGCGAGCTGATACAGACCTGTATTATTTAGAGAGTTAGTATAAGATTTATTGACTAAGACCAGGAAATGGCCGGTCTGTTCTATGACACGAAGACCTGTAAATATCACTTTCCCGTAATTATAATATACTGCCATCTACATCTCCTGGTCACAAAGCAGCTACACAGCCATGATTAATATGAAATACTATTTACTCAGCGTTGTGCTCACTGGCAGTGAGTATATAGACACGCAGAACATTTAGTTGTATTCAAATGCAGCTGTTTGTCCACCTAGCGTTTCTGTAAGTGCACGACTTAAGTGTATTCTCATAGCGCACCTTTCAGATTAATCAAGCAGTGTTTACAAGCTATGGGGGGGGTCGCTACTGTGTAGACCCATAATTACTATCCTCCTCTCTCATTGTATTTTGTTGTTTATTGTCAGTGGACTGAGGCATCACTATTGTTTTTGTTCTGTCCATTCCTAATATATATATATTTATGTAACAATATACATAGAGTTTCAGTATGGAAAAGGCCTGTCCAAAACTTTCTTGCTGGATACGCATAATCTGTGCCAGTCATTTGTTATATTTATATTATATTTATTTGGTCATTTTAGATGCTTGATATATTATTTTGATAAAAATTAACGTTAAATGGTATGTCCACACTTGCAAAATATTTAAATGGAATAATCAGACACGCCCCCTGTAACCTGCAGCTGGGAGCTGTGGCGCCAGAGAACACATTCTGGCGGTATGCGATAAACACCACTATCTATCTATCTATCTGTCTATCTATCTATCTATCTATCTATCTATCTCTGTCCTCACTGGAAACCCAGAAACACTGTGGATTGTTTATAACCGAGCAGCACATTGTTTCAGCTGTTGTGCTTAGTACACAGTTCGAGTGCATAAAATAGTCTATATTGTTGTACTTGCGCCTTCTGTTCTCCTACAAACAAGGATAAGTATGTTTTAAAGATGCCAGATTCCACATTTACATATAAAGTACACTGTATTGCTTTGTCATTACACCCACAGACATCACTTAATCTAAATTAAAACAGATGCTGTGTATTTATTTAAATGTAAGTGTTTAATAATGAAATGACTGATTACTGCCATTCTAACCTTTACGTGTCCTCTTTAACATAACATATCAGTCCCAGCACATATCTGATTAGTGTAATTCCCTAGAAGACAATACCCCATTGTTATATGTGCTTATGTTTCACTGACACATTATGTGTATTGATCTGAGATTAACCTCTCTGTGTAGTTACACCCAAACTATTAAACTGAAAACAAATGTAGCAATCCTGATATTTTTCTTTTTTAATTAGAAAAACAAACATTAGTTTTAATTTAATGCAACATTGTTCATCTAATGACATAATTGCTCTTCACACATATATCATTGCAATTTAATGTGTTCTCATTTTACTTAAAAGCTGCATAACCACCTAATAATGGGAAAGATTTATGGTCAGCAGCAGAGAAGAATGGGGTGGGGGGGGTGCTGGGAGGTCGGGGTATAATTCCATTTTCACCATTAGATACCCAAGGGTGGGAGCAGCCGTTTAAGTTGTGGATGTGGCTGTTGTTATCAGTTGTATTGAAAGTATTGAGGACACAATAATATTTTTGCATCACCCTCCACTGGGAGATCGCAGGGAGGACGGATGGTTATCACTTGGGATGATTATATAAGAGTGTAGGAGGGATTAAATGATGGTGAGTTTGAAACACTGGGATGTATAAGAAGATTTCTAGATATGATTATATATGAGGATAGAGTTTGACGGTCTGCTTTGTTGTATATTACATGGTGATGGCAAATGACAAACAGCAGTAGGATTGTGGTGAATTTACATGGTGTAGGTTGGGATGATTCGTAGGGTACAACATTATAAATCCACAGGACTAGGGGATTTACTGTAATGATTGGTGGGGATTTGTGGTTGTTTGAGAGTGACATTTGCAGAAATCAGAAATAAAGGAAGATTTCTAAAGAGGTGGGTAGAGATTTGTAGGGTCTTATAAAGGGCTCATTACAGAGTAGTGGATTGATAAACTCTATGGGGCATATTCAATTAGCTTTCTGGTTCGCGGTAACGCGCGTTACCGTAAAACCTGCGCAGTATTGCCGGTAATGCGGTACCGCAATAACGCGGATTTTCGTATGCAACCCTATGAGCTGCGAACGAAAATCCACGTTATTGCGGTACCGCAAATTGACTTCGCGAAACCATTATACATGGGTATAGAGAACTGTAGAGTTGAGGGTGGATTTACCAAAACTAAAACCACATGATTCCAAAATAAATATGGTTTTGCATGAAAGAAAGTCGTAACAATGCAGATCTGGGATGTAATCCTGCAACATATCACTCAGATAAGTTTGCAAGATTCTAAGTATCATTCTAGACAGCATTTAGTGCAGTCCCTAGGTCACAATCTCATTTATACTTATAGTGTTTAGGGAACACATATACCTTTCTCCAGTTTTGTGGTCTTTAATGGAACATAGTTCCTCCAGCACACATGGGTGGGTACTATCTGGGTCAAGTGCTTTATCAAATTTAACCTTGTTTGGATGTAGTTTAATTTACTCCCTCCTGAGGTAATGGTATACTGGGTTATTGCGCCACAGCATGTTTCCTAACATTGTTTCCTCCTTTGTAACACAGATGAAAAGAACATATTTAATGAGTCTTTATTTCTTTTATGTCCACCAATAGATTTTCATAATTCATCCTTTAGTGAACCAATGCTATCACCTGTTAATGTTCTTTATAATGTTTTGCTACATATATATATATATATATATATAATATATATATATATATATATATATATATATATATATATATATATATATGTGTATATATATATATATATATATATATATATATACACACATATGTATTATATATAGACAAAAAACAGGGATACTCTGCACTTTTCTATATTAAAACAGGGGATGCTAGTTCCACATATTATAATATATGTTAAGCTGACCAACTCCCGCCAAAGTCTTCTCTTTCTGGTCAGTAATGACATGATCAAATGCTATGCTTTTTTTATCTGGGCTACAGGCTTACCTGCACATAGCGTTAATGGCAAGTCTTTCCCAAGCACTAGCAGTCATGGGAGACCCAGGTCTAGAAAATGGAAGCGTTTTGGAACCACAGCAACTCAGCCACGAAGCGGAAGACCACATAAAATCACGGAGGAGGGTTAACGACTGCCAAGGCCCATGGTGCATAAATGTTGTCAACACTCTGCTGATTCCATAGCTAAAGTGTTCTGAATTTCTACTGGCATTAGTGTAAGCACAAAAACTGTGCGGTGGGAGCTTAAAGGAATGGGTTTCCATGGCCGAGCAGCTGCATGCAAGTCAGCAAGACCAATGACAAGCGTCAGGTGGAGTGGTGTAAAGCACACTGACACTGGACTGTGGAACAGTGGAAACATGTTCTGTGGAGTGACGAATCACCCTTCTCTGTTTGATAGGTCAGATGGGCGAGTCTGAGTTTGGTGGATGCCAGAAGAACGTTACCTGCCTGACTGCATTATGCCAACTGTGAAGTTTGTTGGAGGAGGGATAGTGATATGGGTCTGTTTTTCAGGGTTTGGGCTAGGCCCCTTCTCTCCAGTGAAGGACAATCTTAATGCTTTAGCATACCAAGTCATTTTGGACAATGTTATTCTTCCAACTTTGTGGCAACAGTTTGGGGAAGGCCCTTTTTCTATTCCAACATGACTGTGCCCCAGTGCACAAAGCAAGGACTACAAGGACAAAGGTTTGATGAGTTCAGTGTGGAAGAACTTGACTGACCCGCACAGAGCCCTGACCTCAACCCCATAGAACACCCTTGGGATGAAATGTAATGGAGATTGTGAGCCAGGCCTTCTCGTCCAACATCAGTGTCTGACCTCATAAATGCTCTACAGAATGAATGGGCACAAATTCCCACAGAAACACTCCAACATGTTGTGGAAAGTCTTCCAAGAAGAGTGGAAGCTGTTATCTCTGCAAAAGGGGGACCAACTCCATATTAACGTATATGCATTTGAATACAATGTTATTACAGTCCATGTTGGTGTAATGGTCAAGTGTCCGAATACGTTTGTTCATATAGTACGTGTGTGTGTATATGTATGTATATATATATATATATATATATATAATGTGTGTGTGTGTGTGTGTATGTATATATTTATATTTAATCTGGATTTAAGCTGGGCACCAAAATCTGGTCTAACACATATAGGTATCAATCAAATGCTTCAGCAACAAATGTGATGTAAAACTAAATGACCTGCTTCTCCTCACTCAGAGCCTTATGTACAGTTGAACACAATGCACTCTTTATGTCACTATGTTACTAGATTCTGATACAATTTAAGGATATCAGTTGCAGTGGCCACATAAACCTGTTAAATAAATACAAAAACATTTCTTTAAAATAAAAAAAACAGTGTTCCCCGCCCAAAAACATCTTAACCAGCCCTAGCGCTGCGTTGGGTTCCCCTGCCATAATGCCATGTTAGGTATATCCAGCTGAAGCAGGACTCTTCCCACACTACTTGGGGCAGAGGGTGTGCGGTAATATGAATTGAAATAAATGCCAACTAAAGTGTATGCACTACAGGTTCCAGCATACCCAGGCTGCCATTAGGTGTTTGGGCATCTTATAATGTGCTTTGTGTGTCTGAAATAATGTAGTGCACAATGTATAACATCTATAAAAAATTTTTTACATGAATAGCTGTCACATTCCATAAATAGTCCCTGTTTTTAAGAAAAAGAGTCCCCCATATTAAATTAATAGCCCCAACCAACAGCCGTAATACAAATATAAACCCTACTCTATTAAATTATAATCCACCAAATCCCACACTGCATTAATAGCCCTCAAATTGCATTAATAGTCCCACTAGATAACCTTAATAGCACACACCACATTAAATGAATACTCCCGCTACATTAATACACCATCAGTACACTTACCTGCTGTGTACAGCTTGCACATTATGGCATGCAGCCTCCTCTTTCTGCCTCCTGCATAGTTAGAGAGGTAGGTAGGGGTGGAGCAATGTGGAATAAAGAGGAGGAGCATTGCTTTGCTGTCCTTTGTATTTGCATTAGAAATTGTACGCTTAGTAACCTATGGAAAACTCAAATCAATGATATATCAATGTCTTTGTTTCCGCGTATATATCTATTAATATGGCCTTTGCACTATTATTATTATTATTATTATTATTATTATTACTCTTGTTATTATTATTTTATTATTATGGCTTCTGCATTGTCACCCTCCTCACCAACTTTTTCCCACACGACTGATTTCAGCTAAGATTTTACATAAAGGAAAACACAGTCACTCTACTATCTTTTCTGTCCTTCCTAAAACATGCTTTTAGCTTTTCATATTCACTGCACAGTCACGAGCCTCATCCAACCATATTTCAGTTTCAGTATATCCGCTATATTATAATCCTCATCCAACAGTAATAGTTCTAGTTACCTATTTTGTTTGCAAGACCCCAGGAATTTGTTATCATGCATTTGATAATTTTTCCCACTATTATTTTTAAACACCACCTTATCAACTCACAATTTTTCCTCCATATCTCTTCCAAAAGCCCTGTCCCCTCTATTATCTTATCCACTGTTTTTATCTTCCCTAAGACTGTTGAGGTGCAGTCCATCCCTGCTAAAGGGTCTGCAGCTAATCGAGAAGTTGTCCCAGTTCTCCATCAACCTAAAACCCTTCTTTCTTCACTTACTTCTCAGCCTCTTGTTAACAAACCACATTGTTTCTGGTGCAGGTAGAATTTCATAAAATATTACCTTTGAGATCCTTGTTTTAAGCTTACATCCTAATTCACTGAAGTCATTTGTGAGGACGTTCCCTCTACTCCCAACTTAAGGTACTTCTGATATGTGCCAAGATTCCTGGCCATCCCCACCCCACAATCCATCTTACTGATCTACAATATCACAAACCTGATACAACCTTGCATGGTCTTGGAGTAAAATCAGCCTGTCCTCCTAATAATTGAGTCCTCTATACCTAGCACTTGTCTAGTGTATACTGCCCTCCTAAAATATTTCTTACTGGAGGAGTCATTCCCCTGACTGGTAGATGCAGTATTCAGCAACAGCAATGCTGATCCTGAACTAATATCTTCAATTTTAGTCAATTTAGAATTTCTGCTACCCGTTTTGCAAAGCATTTTTTTGCAGACTGGAACAATCCTGTCTGCTTTTGCATTTTGCACATAAATACGGATTTATTTTAACACTGCGATTTAGATTTGAGGCAGGACATGTTCCCTCTTAAATCTAAATCTGTGTGGATCTTTGAAAATTTATACTGTATTTACTACAAAGGAGTACATTCATTTTTTGGCCAGCAAAGATGTACACAAATGAAGTGGTTTCCGGTCATGACCAGAAGGGGGCATTAGGGTAAGTTTGGCCATTTACTGAAATATGCAGGAGCACCTGAAATCACATGCGTTCTCAATGCTTTTAGCTGACATTTTCACCAAAAAGCCCATCAAAACATGTCATACTTAACTAAACAAAACAGTGAAAGAGAAAGGCTGCTACAATATACTATAGCACTAATGCCTAGCTGTTTGCATGGGTCTCAGAGAGGTCAGTCCATTAAATAAAGAGCAATGTTACAGCTGACTTATTCACAAACCAAAAACACACATTAACCTTTTCTAATTTCACAGATACACAACAGGATTTAGTTGTGCTTGCTTAGTTTAGTCTGCTGCCAAACAGTAGCACTGCAAAAAAGGAAAATAATACATATGAAGAAAAGTAATACATTGCACACAATAAGAAATGACAATTTTTCTGTGATTTATATTTCTCTATATCATATATATTCTATGTTCTTAATTAGCCAGATCTCTACTGAGATATTACTTCCTTAGAAGCCCAGACACTACAAAGTACTAGTATTGCTGACATTAACTTAAATAGTGTTTATTTAATGATATTCAGATAACTTTTATACAGGGATGATTTAGTTTATGTTGCAGGTAATGCAGGGCCTCTTATACAGTAGGAGGAAAGTCTATTCTTTGTAGGTAAACATATATACATTTCCGTACGGCGTATGTGTACCAAAATGCGCCTGTTTTAGATTTAAGTGTATCTTAAACTTTGGGCCTCTTATCTGCAGTGATGGAACAGTGGCAGGCAAGCATAAGTTTAGTACAGTAAGATCATGTACACATACTTGCACAACCCCTGGAGGTGCAGCCTAATGAGACGTGGATGCATTCCCAGATACGCTTCTTAGAAATTGTTCCTTTTGTGGGTACCTGAGGCCCGTTGGAAGGATAACACCAGCAACACTCTCTATCCACTTCTGATTGTCCCTTTGTATATTGACACCTGTACCTAATAATACTTCATTTATTAGTGTTGCGGCTATATTATGTCAAGTGACAGCTGTCTATCCGGATTATTCATTTGTCATTTCCATTTGATTTACAGCAGGAAGAAAAGTCTGATTGGATTTAGAAAGTGGTAATCTACAGATGTGGGGGTGTTTGTAATTGATTACATTTTATATGGTAAATGTGACTTTTGCATTTAGTAACAACACTGTCAAAATACTATTCTCTCTTATGTATATGACACTTTATTACATTATACTGAGTATGTATAAGGTTATGTGACTTTTGCATTTATAATTAATACTGTCATACTGCATCTCTACTTACATCCCCAACTCAAGGATGTGTGAAGGGTAGCAAGCTTTAGGTATATGTTTTATTACTTAATGTAGCAGTGGCATCACCCTGTTTATTCAACCTAATAATACAATTGTAATGCAATATTAAATAGGGTAATATGGTCATATACATAAAAGAGAATAATATCTTATTCATAAAACCGAAAGTCGCATTTACCATATATTACAAAAATATTACATACCTCACATCCATTTTTCATGGTTTTATAAGTTTACCATAAATTGTTGCTTTTAGAAAGGAGATACATCAGATCTTTGGGTATTTATGTCTAAACTTGTACAAGGAATCTGTAAGAGGGATCCATTAAGTCTCCATATATTATAAGTTTTATCAGCAATTAAATATTTCACCATCAAGGAAATCATGGAATGATAGACGAAGTAAGAAATGATATATCCTAGTGCATGCTCGATGAGAGTACAATGTCTTTTGTATGGGAACTTTGTTGGCAAACATCAGTTAAGGAAGGAACTTTTAATAATGTTCTTAATGTGTCTGACAGTGGACCAAGAAGATGTAGGGGAAATAGAGCTGAAAGTTAAAGATCTATCTAAAGAGGGGTCTAAGACTAAAGGGAGATGAGCCCTGGATCTGGAGAAAAGGGAGATTTAGCTGCATTTAAGGATTTTTCCTTTTTATCAAAGCCTGTGGTGAAGCCTTTTTATTATGAACAGCAGTGGTGCATGTACCGCCATTGTCCTCCTATAGCTAACACCTTCCCAGGATGACATGAACCGGGGGTCACTACGTGGCAAAAAGCTTTATTAGTAAAAAATGTTATTATTTTTATGGAATCTGGAACTGGAAGTCTTCCGACCACGAGTGGTCAGTGTCACCGAGATCTACTGTCCCGGTGATATTTTGGTAAAATTGCATCATAGAAAATCTTCACAAAGAGACCCCTAAATGAAAGTGACAATGCTTTCACAGAATTGAAAATAATTTGTCAAATAAAGGCACCAGAGGAGGTATTGGGTATATGTGTGGATACTAAAGTGACCAGAAAACCTCTCATATTGCTTATGTAATGATACAACATCCATCTCTATCTTTATAGCTGTATGGAGATGAAATGAAACATTAAAATGTTCTTGAATGTCTGTTTGCTTTACTCGTGAGAAGCCAGAAAAGAGAGGATAACGTTTATGTTTCAGTTCAGTTCTGTATTTATTTGAGAATGGGTTAATAAATAAATAAGATGTCATTTTTTTTTGTGGATTATTTAAATCTTTAAGAAATAATTGTATGTTATACGTCTAGGGGGAGCAGTCAAGCTATGGAGATATAACTATAGATGGGTGTATGATGTAAGAGGAAGACATTGTAGAAAGTATCAGGCGAATGTATTAATGAGGAAGGGACATGTAGGTACATCTTTGAGTACAGGTAGCCATAAAAAAAATGAATTCTAAGCGGACAATACTCTCCAGAGTCTTTATAAATTATATAAGTGTGGGCATTAACCTCCAACATTTATTATTATTATTATTATTATTATTATTATTATTATTATTATTACACTGACCCTACCGGGTACTTCTTAATGCCACCCGGCTGACAACATTTTCTGGGGAGAACACTGGACAACTGTTACGATTTAAATGCCTTAGTCAGTATTTGCACAGGCTTACCTAGGGCGCGGAGTCTAACGGCCTTCCGGTCTTCACCAAGAACCGCCGCAAGGTAGTGTGGTCTTTGCTGCCGAAGAACCGCAGGTCGCGGCCCCCAGGTTAGCCTACTGACGTAAGGGAGAAGGTTCTAAGGGATGGATAGTCGGACAGGCAATATGACAAGTGATGTAAGTACAGGCACTAACCGTGAATTCCAGGGTTTGAAGGTCTGGAGCAGTCAGCGGTAGATGCGCGGAGTTAATGAGTGCGTAGCAGGAGATGGGTCCAGGAACACAGCCGGGTCGGTACACAGGAGATATCAGGTATACGGTGCCAGAGGGAAATCCAGAGAGTAGTTGATAACACAGCCGGGTTGGTACACAGGAGATATCAGGTATACGGTGCCAGAGGGAAATCCAGAGAGTAGTTGATAACACAGCCGGGTTGGTACACAGGGAAGACAGTCCAATACGTGGTGTCAAGAATAAGCCAAAGAATAGTCAGGTCACAGCCAGGTTGGTACACAGGAGTAGGAGGAATAAAGTAGTACACAGGGAGCAGGTTTACAGGAGTCAGGAACACAGGTACTGTTAGCCAGGAACAGGAAACACATTGCTCTGACACAGATAGCGTGTCAGAGCAGGAATAAGTAGTTTTCTGAATTCCCCGCGCAGAGTCACATGACCCCTGCTGCGAGAATCCGGAAGTGCAGCGGCGCGATCAGGGAGAGCGCTCACCGCTGAAGATGACAAGCTGCCAGACCCGACAGCGGAGCCGGGAACAGGTAAGATCCTAACAACAACATTACTTTCTAGAATATCACTGGGATTTTTGTTTAATCCTAAGGGAAATGTCCTTAATTTTAAATCCAAAAGGGAGGAGAGTTAAAACAAATCTTCTTAATTTGTTATTCAATTAGGTATTTCATGGGAAAAATATTATGTTTTTAGATCCAATAATGGGCAAAATGAGCTCCCATTGGAGCCACGCAGCAGAATGAGAGTAAACACAATTGATTGGGATTCCCTTTACCCCCTCAGCTAATTACAGCCGCAATGTGATTGACTTTTGGTGAAGGGGAATAACTCATTAGTAAAGATTAATTGAATCAATTGATCGCGTTTTAATGTGGAGGAAAAACAATTACAGTGCTGTGCAGTTCAATTGATGTCTATTGCCCATTCTTTTAATTGGAGTTTTTACCTGTAGCATTCAACTTCATTTAAATGAATGGGCCATAGAAATCAATGGGAAAAATACAGCATAATGCTGATTAAACTACTTGTGCAATCCCAATGGTATGTATACAACGCATTGCCATAGACATGAATGGACTTCTTGAAGTGCATTGATGTGTATTGAATTGCACTGAAGTGCTTTAACGTAGCTGCATGCAAATGTGAACAAAGATGGGGATGGAAGCATTGAATAGAGTGGGTTTTATTGTAACATGCGGTCACATGCTTTGCACTTGCAATGAAAGCACAAATTAGGCTCAACCTTTAAATTACATTAGGTAGCCAGACTTACAGTGGCAGGTCTTAGTCTGAGGCAGCATAGTTAGCTATTTTCTCTGTAGCTATTTATTAGGCTGACGGTCTGTTCACAAACTTACAGAACTAGTTGGCGGAGGTCTTTACCTTTAGCAGCCGCCTTTCCCATAGAGCTTTATACGCTCACCGGTACTCGGATGCTCCCAGGACTGAACTCCAGACGTAGTGCAAGTTTGTAATACAGAACCATAGCGGCAGGCCAGGAGACAGAATAGATGGCAGCAGATGGTCAGACGTAAGCCGAGATCAGAGATCACTAGCAAGTAGAATGGTCAGATTGCATGCCAAAGGTCAGGGTCACAGGCAACACAGCAGGGTCCAAGGTACAGACCAAAGGGTCAGGGTCACAGGCAAGCAGGCAAGATCCAAGGTACAGGCAGGGGTCATACACAGTAGTGAATCCAAAAGGCTTTCGCCAAACACAGCACAGGAGCAGGTTAGCTGACAGGGAAACTGGACGCTATAACCGTCAGGGAGGCTAAGCCCTCCCTGCCATAAATACTGACAGCATCCAATGAGGAGGCAAGCGCCATAATGAGAAAATGGGACCCAGCTGATAAGTGATTATATTGCGCCTGCGCCTGGGTTACAGCTTGCCAGGTCGCAGCACTAATTGGATACATCATGTGCCTAGCAGTGTCTTGCCTGCCGGGACGCGTACAGAGACTCAAGGAGTGTCCGACCTTTGCCTTGGCAACTGCCGGTTAGCGGCGGAAGTGACGTCCCGGTCATCGTGACGACGGCCAGGACGAGGGGCATTGAGAGGAAGCGAGCCGCAGTAGCTGGATGTAAAGCCGCGACTCGAGACACTATTACAGCATAGTCACAAAATTTGACTTTAATATCACCTCTATTCACAATTTATAGATTAGAATGCCTAAAAAAGACAGGAGAAACTATATATGCAATATTATTATGAATGAAAGGATTGTGCAGATTGTAAACATGAGGGTAAATAGTTGCACACAGATACTGAAAACTTTCAGGGTTGTAGCATCGCCTCTACTAGTAAATCAGAGGAAGAATATTACATTTGTACCTGTATGCCAAGTCTCTGATACCTTATTTATTCATTAAGAGAACATTTATACTACCAAAGTTTTAAGAGGATTCCAAAGCCCCAGAGGAGTTTACGCTGTCTCCGTTTGATTGTTAAGGCTAAACACTTATTTCTTAGTGCAATAACACTGGAAGACAACTGTATGTGTTTATCTAAATGAATGTGTTAAGATACAATACCAAGAGATGACTGACAAAGACATCAAGCACTTTACAGTCTGTGACACCTATTCAGCTTGTTCAGTTTTCACTTACTGTAAGTCATTCTTTTCACCTAAAATAAACTTGCCCCTATATTGGCATGAACTTTTCACCCTTTGGTTAATAGCCTAAAATGCAAATTGATTCTGCATGACAGAATGATTCTGTATCCTGTTTACACCTCTGTTTCCAATATACAGTGAGGACACCCAGCCAAGAATCTGCTAAGCTGTCCCCTGCTCCACGCTTGTAGCCAGTAAGAATGTAAAACTAAAGACACACATGCACATGTAATGTTAGTGCGATTCAGATAAGATCTTTCAGTAACTTAAACAATATCACATACCTATGCAAATTGTTAATGTGTTTGTAGCAACAGACACCAAAACAGGAGGTTGAAGTTTCCATAACTGATTCATGGCTGGTAGCTTAGGTACTGTGGGAAAAAGAAGATCAACATTTTATCTTGTGATTAATGTATTTATGTCATTACTATCTAAGGCATCAGAAACTGTATATCATTTAAATGACCCATCTCATTTCTAAGATCAATAAACATCAGTTTATTTACTTTCTGAATCATACAAAATGAGCAGACGTGTACTCTTCCATCTGTGTGAAATTACATCCTGCCAGTTTGAGCATTCTTTAATTATAAAAAAATAATAATATTAAGACAAAAAGCAGCTATAATTTTCTTCTATTATTTATTAGACAGGAGATGGGGAGAGTCCTATATCACCCCATTAATAAATCAGTAATTAATATTTACAAATAAGTCACAGACTTACATAGTCTGTAATTTCCACAATGAAAATAATACATACTTCACTCTCCTTCCTGCCACTTAGAAGTACTGAACATTGCAAGCTATACATTTTCACCATGTGCAGGGTCTGTGCTACCATTAGTGAACCCAGTCATTTGCCTGGCGCCAGTGGTTAGGGGACATAGTGTTACTCGTTCACGGTTTTTAATGCCACCGCAGTGTTTCCACGCGGAGCTCCATCCACAACATAAAGGAGAAGCAGTTTCTTACATATGAAGCCACTGGTTGTTGCTCCTCCATGAACTAACAACAAGAGAAGAAAAGAAGAAATGCCGGATCTCCATTGGTGCACAATATAGTCCGACATATACATAAATTGTTAGTTTATTTTATTATATAAACCTAAGCCAATCACATTAAAATATAACTTTTATTAATTCCTTAGTAAAATCTCATTAAAAAGCAGCAAAATATATAAGTGAAAAGTGAAATAAAATGTGATTTTAAAATTGCTCAATGTGACTCTCAATCTCTCTCTATATCTATATATATATCTATATATCTATATATATCTATATATATATATATACATATATATTTATATTTATTTATGGTTTTATGAGTGTCTGTTAGTATTTCTTCAGTTATAACAGAAGGTAGATATTTCTCCCCCACTATTGAAACAATAAATCAATTATCGGGATT
Organism: Mixophyes fleayi; assembly: GCF_038048845.1. Lineage (NCBI taxonomy): Eukaryota > Metazoa > Chordata > Amphibia > Anura > Limnodynastidae > Mixophyes > Mixophyes fleayi. Next base: position 97,180,774 of record NC_134412.1, on the reverse strand, counting down.
TGGTAACCTGGGAAAGATGTATCTACTAAGTATGCTGAATATTCAGTCTGCAAAGTTATCCCTATATTGGCTAGAGAGTACCTTGTTCCCAATAGTTACAACAGGTTGATGACATTTATCTATGTCTTATTCTTAAATCTGGATAGTAGAAAAATCCTGACTACTTACTACATGTAATGCTCCAAATTTAAGTGTCAAATACAATTAAAGTGCAGTTATTGCAACTATTTTTTAAATTATTAATGCCGGCTGATTGATCGGTTTCTTGTTTAATTTGATGTGACGGGGTGAATTGCTAACTACCCATCTGGATTCTAACTTCGGATTTGGGCAACATTTATATGATAGTACTAAAGATTAGCATGCTTTATAATTAATTCATAAAATTCTATTTGATTTGAAAGGTAGAATTGTATTGCAGAATATTTGCAACCTTATGTCATTCTCATGCAGAGCATTCCAGCTTCACTTCTATATTGATGTAAAAAGTCAGAAATTAAGCTCTGCAATCCTAAAATCCATCAATACTAGAAACAATATAGCTAGATATGTACACAAGAAATGCTTTGCTAGATAACCTTAGGCTCCCAAGCCAAGACAAAAATACATTACTAATTGTGGTGCAAAACTGTTTCTTTATAACTAGCCTTTGTATATTAATCAAGTCAGTAAAATAATCTCATAAACATTGCTTCTTTCCAATCTTTAAAATTGAGTTGTTTCTAAACACACTAAACACACTATAAAATATTCTGTAGAGCAAACAAAATAAATAAAACCAATTTATCACCATAGGTCATGGCATAGTCGTGCAGTTACACACAAATAGAAACTTTCTTATGTGAAGCACACATCAATCCCAATAAATGGTATAAACTTATTTAAATCCATCCAAATTAAAAATAATCAATCCACTTCATTTTTGTTAAATAGTCCAAACACAATAAAGGACATTAATATAAATTAATTAACTCAATTTCCTTATATTATGACTAACCAAGATATTACAAGGTTATGGATATTAATTAAGCATAAGTATAATTGTGACAAAAGGATAGTGTTGTCTCAATAACCACAATGCAAATGTTGTGTTATGCAATGCTGTGTTGCTATAATTAAAGATGAAGTTTATTTAGTTATATGCAGGCGTTACAGTTGCATATTGCAATTATATGTAACAATATTCATCACCAAAAGGTGCGTGGTTTTGATTATACTGACTCACAAAATGTAATATATATCACTCGTTGGGTATTGAATGCAAAGTGAGGTAAAGTCTTACTTGTCCCCATACTCAGATAAGAAATAAATGTCACTTTGGGAATAGGGTCCCTAAAGTCAAGCTCATTACAATATATAGACTATTTCTTACAGGATTACATTAAATGACAACCTTCTTCTTTGAAAGAGTCCACACAGATCCTGCGTATCAAAGTAGGCATCACATGGACAGATTATTTATGGTTCGCCTCTAGGGATATGACATCTCATTACATGATAATAAATCATCATCAAGGAATCAAAAGTACATTGTTTGAGCAAATAGGGCAGCTTACCATGTTCATCTTAGACCAAAATTATGCCTGGTTTGAGGGACACCATTACTTACAGCTCCAAGGCACTGCGATGGGCACAAGGTTCACTCCAAGTTACGCCAACCTGTTCATGAGTAAGTGGGAGGAGTATTACATATGGACAGGACATGACCTGGGAGCGAACCTTGTCCTCTGTAAAAGATTTATAGGTGACATATTCTTCATCTGGAAAGGGGTTTCAATTTCCTTAGACAATTTTCTTAAATATCTCAATACCAATGATTTTCACATGCACCACACAATATAGCAAAGAAAGGATCCAGTTCCTTGACTTGGGCATACACATCAAAGAAAACAAAATCATCACTAAAACATACCAAAAACCCACTGACGTAATCAGCTGCATTTTGGCTAGCAGCCATCACCACCCCAGTTGGCTCTTTGACATACCCACTGGACAATTCGCAAGAATCAGACGCACCTATGCAGACAGAAGACTACATGATTCAGGGTACCAGAATGAAAGAACAGTTCATTGTGAAATCTTACATTTTGACTTTAGTCACTAGAGCCTTTGAGAAAGTTATGGACTTATAAAGAGAAGAACAGCTCACATATAGAATTAAGACCCAGGAAGAACAAGGACATAATATCTACTTCACCACACAGTACTCCACGTTTGGCAGGTGGGTACAAAAAAGACATTGTCACATTCTACTCAAAGACACTACATTTAGACAAATACTCCCACAGAAACCCAATGGGGTTTTTTAAGAAATCCTCAAATTTGAGCTCCAAACTAACAAAAAAAACACATACCATTGCAATTAAAAAAGGGTATTTGGCTAAGTAGGAACCAGACCAGAAAGCAGTTTTATCACTGTGACAAATGCAGTGACTGTAAAAATCAATTATATCAACAATAAAAATGAATATTCCAAATGTCCCAATTCCGAACATATGACAGTCAAAATGTAATTTGTAATCAGTAATCTAATCAGATTTGTAAATACCAGCAATGAAGTGGACAAGCTAGAAGAAGTTCAGCGTTGACACCCATAGGTACTGGAACACAGAGTCCCCAAAAGTTCATCAGGTGCAGATAACAGCACTTTCATTGTGCATTTCCCTCTAATATACATGCACACTTTTCTCAGTTAGGGCACATGGGCATCTCACTCAGTGAGAGAGGCCAGTCTATACTAATTGGTACAGCCTGGTTATCCCTCCATGGATTCTCAAATATCCAGACCCCACCAGACTGCACTGATGCGCATACATCACATTTAGAAGACTGTATACATGCATCCCTTTTTAATTATCAGTACTGTTTTATGAATTTATCTTCTTGTCCAACACCCAAAAAAATCCTTTTCTGACCCCAGAACCCGCTGTAGAAGCCACGTGTTGGGGAAACATGTTTGGATAGCTCTAGCATTTTAACACCAGAGCTGTTATATTATTTATCATATATTATTAACTGATTTTATATTTATTCATCTTCATTTAATGATTCATAATGTTTTTTTATATAATGTATTACCTATGTATACGCTTTTCTACATGTTCTCATTTCTGCTACTCCTATGCCCCCCGCCCCCCCCTACGTCCAACAACGCACATAGTCCAGCCAGCGTTAGGAGAGAGTAATTAGAACAGTGAGAGGCATACTCCATAATGGGCTAGATATTCTATGCCTCATGTCATGGATATACATGCAATATTACTGATATCTCTGCTTGTAATAATTACACTGATGATAAGACACTATAATTCTTCTTAAATAGAATTGACACATTTGTAGGTTTTGTTCTCGGTGTATGAAGGCCACCAGGACGACCGTTGACTTGTGAGTATGTTTTAATCCCAGGTTCTATTTGTCATATGTGTCTTTTTGCTGATCTTTTTTTTTAACAACATATTTATCCCAAAATTATAATATGACAATCTGTTCGGATTTCTCAGCCAAGAGAGTGATCTCATTACTTGGCCCATGCAGAGAACTGTTGCTAACAATCAATTATAAAGCAACAAACAGAGCTTGAATGTAGCTATCACCAAGCAGAATTCATCTAAAGTCTTATGCACAATAAATCCATTTTGATTCTTGGAGAAAACAAATTGGATACCTGGAAGACAGCTTTGGGCGATGGGCTCCAACAGTACTACCGACATGGCACAGGGTGTGTTCAGTCCTGTCACTGCTTGCCAGCCAGGAACACTCTGTTTCCACCTATTTTTCCTCCCTAACTACTTCTGTCAGGCGTCTTACTCCCTTTCTATATGTCCTGCTTTCTTACCGCTGGGCATCCCAAGTCTGGAAGGGAATCAAATCTGCTCTGAACCAATAAATGTTCTTCTGGCCTTTATTGGTGCACCGTAAAAATCAGATAACAGGCACTGAATTCATTGTATTCTGTATGCCGCTTACATTTTCAATCTATATCAGCTCTTGCAATATGTTTCCTCCCAGATTATCTATATCCCTTTATTGTGTCCTGAGTCTTCATCTGCACTAAACAGCAATGTCAGCAAGACCCCCCCACCTGGTGCCACACAGCACCAGATTTTGATTAAGGCATGAGGCTGGGGGCTTATTATGCTTTATTTAATTCATACTCCATCTTCAGCAGCTGGACAGTGTATCCCGGGTTAGTAGCAGGCAACATTACAAGTTTTTATTTCTCGTTACATTGCCAACATATCATGCTACATAACAGTATACTGCAGGGTACAAACACGCATCACCTAACATTCCGTTGTCAGTATTGTTTCTAAAACTAGCCAAGGAGTTCTAGTGGTTCTTCTTAATAAGAGTTTACTCATATGTTTTTCCTTTATCATATTTACCATAGATTATTTTTCTCTCAACTTTCTGGCATCTCCTCACTTCATTGTACCAGTCTCTACTCCAGCTAGCTTCTTTGCACTTGCTTGGCCACTCACCGGTCTTTAATTTTACATTGAGAGGCTACTCTTAGTTACATCGGTGGTAATAAAATTGATAGATAGATGTTTTGTTACTTAGGTCCATTTTGTTACAGATGTATCAATTTACTAATATTATGCCATTATCAACTTAAAACATGAGAAACACACAATGACATTCAAAGTTCAACAACATTTTATACACCAAGGAACAAATAATGGGCCTGATTCATTAAGGAGTTAAGCAAAAAATTGAATAAGTTTTCTTAGTCAAGTTTTCTGGACAAAATCATGTTGCAATGCAAGGGGTGCAAATGAGTTTATTATTTTGCACATAAATTAAATACTGGCTATTTTTTCATGTAGCACACACATACTTGATAGATTATTTGTACACTGAAATTTAAAATTGATCTTCCATTGCATTTTAAATTTACCTTCCCCTCCAATGCAACATGGTTTTGCCTTACTTACTTTTGCTTAACTTTCCTTAATGAATCAGGCTCAATGTCAGAAGATATGGGTAAAATGTGTCAGTTTACAAACATCAGTTAAATATATCATAGACTTAAGAAATATTACTTTTGATTAGCTATTGTGCATTAAACACATTATTTTTGGTAGTTTGGATATTTTAAATTACAGAGTTTATAAGACATCTATACACCCTTAGTGAAATTTTCGGTGTTTGTGATGTTAAGCCTGAAAAAAAGATACATCGGGTCAGACCTTTTACCACATTTAATGTGACTTTGCAACCAACAAAATTGAAGTGAAATACCAGGGACCTTCCGCAAGAGTATTTAGTAACGGTTTTCTATCTTCCCCTTTCCCCATTACTAATGGAACAAGGCAAAGGTGTCCCATTTCTCCCCTGATGTTTGCTATGGCTATAGAACCTTTAGCGCATACAATTAGGCAGGCTTCCCATTTCCCAGGCATTACTTTTCACTCCTATACACACAAACTATGTCTATTTGCGGATGATGTGCTTCTGTTTGTTACCAATCCGGAGACCTCGTTGCCAGTCTTGAAAAGCATTCTAGATGACTACAGTTCAGCCTCGTTGTATAAATTAAATATTACCAAATCAGAGGCCCGACCTATTAATACACCGCAATCCTCTCTATCGTTTTTGCAAAAGAAATTCCCGTTTGTCTGGGTAAAGGATTCTTTGCCCTATCTGGGTATACACATTCCCCCTACCCTATCCACAGTGTTCGAAACTAATTTCAATCCAATTTATTTACATCTTTCTTCCCTAACTAAGAACTGGCTTAACTTCGAGGTCTCCTGGCTGGGCCGTATAGCTGTTTTTAAAATGATGCTGTTACCCAAACTGATGTATATTTTTCGCACTATTCCCTATATTGTACCTAAACGATTGATGGCCCGCTTCCATACGCTAATGATGTCATATGTGTGGCGGCAGAAACGCCCCCTCCTCTCCCATAAACGTATGGCCCTATCTAAACAACGTGGGGGATTGATGCTTCCTAACCTAACTTGCTACCAAGAGGCTTGTATATTGAGCCACCTGTGGGATTGGGTGCTCCCTCTTACCTCTAAGCCATGGGTGGATATGGAGAGAGCCTTATGCCCTAGCTACCCGTTGTTGGATCTTCTCTGGATACCCAGACCGGTCCGCCCATCTGTTGTATACAGGTTACGGTCCATTTCGGATGCCATGCAGGTGTGGGATAGAATCATTGGGCTGCATGCCAACTTTGTACTCCCATCTCGTAACCTCTCTCTTCAGGCAGTGGGTCAAATCATTCCAGACTTGAATTTGGCTGCCTGGAAAGCTAGAGGGATTTCCTCAGTGTCAGATTTGTTTGCCCAAGGCCTTTTTCTTTCCTTTTCCCAGCTCCAAGATCATTATAGCTTGCCATCCTCAGAGACATATAGATACTTGCAAATCAGTCACTGGGTCAAAACTGTTTCTAGGACCCCATACTCCCTCGCTTCGCTCCCATCATCTGTCATAAATAGACTGACAAAGGGTAGTGGTAGAGGCGGAATAACGTTTTGGTATCATTACATTTATTCCTTGATCCCCCCCAACTAAAACTCTGGCACAAACCCAGTGGGAAACGGACGTGAAATTAAGGCTCACTGAGCAACAATGGGAAAGAATTTTTTTAACTTCCCACCGTATGTCTAAATGCATTAATCACACAGAGATGCAGATCAAGCTTCTCAACCGGCTATACCTTACCCTGGAGCCGCTACATAGGTTCTGGCCAAACCAATCAAAATTTTGTTGGCGCCAATGTTCTCAAATAGCCGACATTTTTCATGTCTTCTGGTCATGCCCGGTGATACAGCCGCTGTGGAGCGAGGTATTTGCTCTGGTCTCAACGGTCCTAAAAACTCCTGTTGCTCCAGACCCAGCCCTAGCTCTCCTCCAGGTCTATCCGACTTCCATTCCAAAGCACGATCGCTACCTCTTGGACCACATATTAATAGCTGCTAGAACAGCGATATGTCTTGCTATATTTCTTTGGGGTTTTCTGCCTGTTTGCTGAAGGGGGTTTTGTTTTTGTTTCTCTTCCTTATGAGTGGATTGTTTTGTAGTCTCCTTTCATTTTTAAATGCGCATTATTGATATTGTGTGCGTGGGGAACCCCCATGTGTTTCCCTTTGTTTGTAATTTCCTCTCCCCTTTCTTTTTTTTCTGTACCCCATATACCTTTGAAAAATTTGAATAAAAATATTGATGCAAAAAAATAAATTGAAGTGAAATATAACTAGCCAATTTTTAGGAAAAAGAAGTAAAAAAATAATATTTTAATACCACAATTGCATAAGTGTGCACACCCCTAAACTAATACTTTGTGTAAGCACATGTTGCTTTTATAAAAGCAGTGAGTCTTTTTGATTCAGTCTCTATCAACTTTGTATACCTGGACTTTGCAATTCTATCCAACTCCTTCTTGCAAAAAATGCCAAGGTCCATTAAACTGTGCATCTGCTCATGGAGAGCAAATAATCTTGCAGTTGGTGCATGCATCTAGCAATGGAATGCAAGCAAACCAGCAATGCGCCTACGTCTGTTTTTGCATTGAAAAATTCATATGCATGATGCCTTGCCTTCCCTATGTAAGGTTTGATTGCTGGCATCCTTATCTAATTATTGAGCACCTTATGCCTTTAATTGAGCAACTCTTTAGGGGAGATTAAATTGCTGGCCGTCTGGCATGCGGACATCACCATGATGTTCGGCTGCGTGCATTGCCAGCCATTATGGTAGGAATCTCTGCTCATTTTGTTGTGCACCTCTATGGGGCGCAAGAAAAAATGAGCAGAGTTTCCTACCAAAACATAGGCACAATGTGTCCCATGGATGTTCCAGAGACACCTCATCCCGAATTGTATTTCCCACTTTTTTTCTGACCTTCTGTGTACGAGTTTGGGTTCTCTGGCTACTACTTTGTAGTAATTTACTGTGGTAACCAGCCATTGGGTTATTAAGCAGTGGAATTCCTTAGCACAGAATGTAAACATGGACTGAATGCCTTCTTGCAAATAAATTATATCTGCAACTGTAATTAGTAGACAACATAATGAAGGAAGGTATCTGTACATTTTTAGGGGTCAGGAAATTAATGTTTTCCCCCTGTGAGACTAAAATGGCAGCTGTCACACTCCGCTTTGTTTCACCTCACTCTGGATCTATGCTATTGTAATTTATAAAAGGTTGAACTTGGATAGCTGTGTCTTTTTAATTGAATGTTACTGTATGTACCTATGCATAGGAGGCATCTGCCCTCCCATCCTGAAACTGCATATTGTCAAATGCTATCTATGCATTCAAACTTAGCCAAAGGCTTTCTAATGTCCCTGTGGAAGCCAGGCTATTCCTGACCTGGTACAGTGTTGTGTCTGAATGAAACCAAGCTGGTGCAGGAAGACCATTTTATGTAGGAATTATAGGACTTGTGTTTACAAGACTTTAAAATTCACGTTTAATTATGGTATTGGCCCAGGCTTAGGGATAAAAGTAGTATATAAATCTTTGTGACGGTGATTGATGCTAAACATTCTATGTTAGAGTACAAGTAACAATGGAGTGAGTTGTGGTATTCTGCTCTGAAGTCGTTAGGACTACAATCTTTGTAGTCACTACTGGTTTGTTTAAGCTACTTATTTTTGACTCTACAATTCTTTTTTTTTTATAACATTTTTGTTGAATAAATGGTATAAACAAAATATATATGTTATATATTTTTTTATAATACAGAACTATAGCATGTCTTCAAGTTATTTTTAGGTAGAATTTATAGTAGTGCACAAAAAAGGAGATAGGAAGGGTATAAAGGGGGCAAAGGGGATGGGAAGGTACGTGGAATATTACTTGTAACTTTAAGTTATAAACGACAATCTATAGGTTAACTTGCCTCAAATTTAAAGAAGATCTTTCCTTAGTTACTGTGAAGGCTGTTTCGGGTCTGCTCAGCAAGGGATCCTGAAGAGGGGAGACGGACTGAAGTTACGAGATCTGTTGTCATGTCAGGGGGTAGACATTATTCTAGAGGGGCCAGGGGTCTAAATCTCATCAAATTTAATGGGTTTATCATGTAGAAAGAAAGTTTTTCTCCATGCATGCAGTGTACAAGACGTATTTATTGATGGCTGAGATAGAAGGGGGTTTGATTATTTCCAATTTTTAGGGATTAGTCCTTTAGCTGCTGCAACTTGCTGAGAAACCAGTTTTTGGCTGGACACGCTAACATCCTGGGGAGGCCAAGGGAGTAGAAAGCACCAGGGATCTTTTGGTATATGTTGTTCCAGCAATTAATTGATAATGGAATGTACCCCCTTCCAAAAGGAACTATACAAGGGCAAGTCCACCAGATATGGTACATAGTTCCACTGTGGCCACATTCACACCTGCAGTTGGAACTAGCTGTATGAAACATTTTGAATAATTTGTTAGGGATTTACTACCACCTGTAGTAGATTTTATACGCTTTTTCTTTTATTGGTGTGGAAAAAGAGATGTGTCAACGTCCTCTCAGTGCTCCTCCAAGCCTGATTTATCAGGTGGGTGGCCCAGGACTCTCTCATTCCCTCTCATGATGACTGAGAGTCCAGGGTGATGTCAATTAACAAATTATATTGGGGTAGATCATACCCTTCTTCAGTGGAGACTTCAGATAGATTGTCTCAAATGGAGTTGGGTCCTGGAGGGCATCTGCTGGGGGAGGAGACATAAAGATATTCTTCATAGAAAACGTTTTATAACACAGGGGAGCGAAGCAGAGGAATGTCTGTTAAATGTCTCTGGACATCCAGGTCACAAGCAACTCTGATATCTGTCTGTATCCAGAGATTAAAGTGAGGACGTGACATTCCTGGAGGAAAATCTTGTATGTTCCATAATGGGGTCATAGGTGAGGTCTTGGAGTAAAGTTTGAATTGGGTCTTGCAGTAATCCCAAATATTGAAAGAATATTTGAGGGACAGGAGAAAGCTTACTGATACTATATAATCTCCACATGGATGCAAGAAATTGTAAGACGAGGAAGCGAATTTCCATGTGCAGCCAACAATTGTGTCTTGAGAGGCAATGGTAGCCGCTATTACGTGGAAGCCCTGACCATAGGGAAAGGGGAGTGGCGCATTGGATGCCTTGTGGTCATTCATGGGCATGTAGCCTATAGGGGAGTGTGACGAAAGATTTACAATAAATATGCAGCTCAGAAGATTCAGAGGATAGGAATATACCTCCTAAACAGACCACTAAAGTCCAAACAAGTTAACACTAATTGAGAGAAGCAATAGGTATGATATAAATACATATAATAAATATGTAACAATAGAGTTTATAAAGCCGTTATGAGCTGTTATAAAGTGCCCCATGAATTTGACCAAAGAGTTGGCCGAAGGTAGATCTTAAGTAAAATTAAAATGACAACTATGAGGAAGAACAGCAGAGTACGAAATATCCTGTCTAAAATGGAGAAGTGATTGTGAACAAAGATTGAGAATTAAGTGTAATTGTCCACATCAGATGACTGACTTTCAGTCCAGGGTCCTAGTTTTCCTAGGCACTGTAGCCCACTTCTTTGATGGTAGTCTTTAAAAGTTGGAGGGAGTAGTAACCTGGGTGTTGGTGGGACCTTTTGATATATAGAGTTAAAGGGGGCAGCAGGAATGGAGATTCCTGTGAGGTCTTGGCTGAAATCCATTTATTTTGGTGCCCCCAGCATGACCTGACCATTGGACATGATCATAATACAATTATATTACACTCTATACAGCCATGGACAATACACCCCCATCTCAACCCAACGTGTCCTTAACACTGGGGAAGATCATAATACAATTTTGAAAGAGTTGTGAATACCATATCAGTAGGATATGTGTTAGATAAACGCTAACATTGACTGTCAGTGTGTAGATTGTACACTTCATAGAGCCCCTTCAGAGAGTGTGTCACATGCTGTTTGAAGCAGTATAGAAGCCGAACATGAATCAAACAATTGACAAGTGCAGGCTGCACACAGGGACACCTATCTATGGAAGTTGATTCTGTTCTTGCTTAGTTCATTAACCTGGACTATGTCTCCACCTCTATTCCTTGATCCCAAACAACTGTGTTCCCTTTCCTTCTTTCTCCTTATTTAGACTACAGCCCAAGCCATGCAGTATTGATTGAGTCAATGTCGGGGTGTGTTGTGTTGTGTCCAAAGAAAGAGCTTGAATGTCATCAATCATGCTTGGGAGTATGCCACTGACAGCCGGCTTACATAATGTGACCATTCCAGGGAGTTTCTTTCTGCTTCTGTTTTCTGAGAGCTGACTAATGTGAGATTATGTTTACACCATGCACATGTCATGCACAATTAGCTACACAATCTTATCTATACTATACATGTATTATCCTTATTGTTATTATTCTTTATATATGAAGACATTTTACACAATGCTTTACATTGTTGAAATCATGATAGGAATAAATAACATACATGACATGAATTATAATCTAAGAGGTGAGGGGAACAATTAATACATAAGGTAGCGGAATAACAATTGTAGTTGGTGGTGGGGAGAGTGGGTGTGGCTACTGTAAGCATTATCACCCACCAATCATAGCAATTGGTGACTGGCGTTTCTGTGCCACTACCGGTGGTGAGGTATGGTTGAAACATATTTATTTACTCTCCTGGAACCAGTCCAGATTCTGCTTTTCTTTATTAAAAAGTGAATGGGCCTCGGTGACACAATTTTCAGAGCATTGCATCATCATGGCCCTGTACCCGCTGATTGATTTGTGCCCAAAATGTAGGTTAGTACGAGTTGGAATGAGGAGACAGTGGAAGGTGGACACAAGAAATGTAAATCAGTCACTGTTGAAATCTTAAAACAGACAGATACTGGAAACTATATGTGTCCATCACCATTGTAGTTATCTGCCAACTTGGAGTACCTGGTGGTTTTCTTTAATATATTGCTCGCTGCTGAAAACAGAGCCATGATACTTGTTCCCCATGTTCAGCGGCAGCTGATTTATGAATCCTGGGGGTAAATGTATGAAGCCGAGAGTTTTCCGGCAGGTTTGAAAAGTGGAGATGTTGCCTATAGCAATCAATCAGATTCTAGCTATGATTTTGTAGAATGTATTAAATAAATAATAGCTAGAATCTGATTGGTTTTTCAAACCCGCCAGAAAACTCTAAGCTTGATACATTTATCCCCTAATGTCTCAGAATAAACAACTGCTTGACTTGCAAATGTTTCTATTTGTTCATGCAGCCTAGTAGAGCAATGACGCCTCAGAATTATTTTGTTAAATGCATGGGCTAGGAGACTGACTAAGAATAACCATGTCATTTGAACAGTCCGGGCATATTTTACTCTGAACAAAAAGACAGTTGTCAGCGCTTATCCTTTACACTGCATATCTTTGTGTATCTAGCAAATTGAAAACATGAGGTATTAGTTCATATTTTGATCAAAACATTTAAGTCTGCATCCCAGCGTCAAGGGCACCTCATTATATGCAGGTCCTACACTGACCTATATGCTTTAAACACCTTTATAATGCAGTTAAAATCAGATGCACTCACCTCCCTGATATAGGGGTTTACATCTAGCAAGGGCTGACTTGTGAGCCACATTCAAATGTGCCTTAAATAGGGTTGATGGACGCTGCTATGACAATAAGGCAATATTTATCTCTGACTTCACCCATAGAGGATTATTCTTCAAAAGATAGCCTGATACATTAAGCAATAGTTATGTTTGCCTTTCATATAGGGCTCTGCCATTCTCTGTGGGGACAATTGTCTTCATTTGGATTGATGAGGCCTATTAAAACTGAGGATAAACAATGTAGCGATGATTTTACTCTTCTCAAATGGCTGCTCATACAAATCGCTTGTTTCATATTAAAGCAGCATTCCGGGTGACTTGTGAAATTCCCCTTAGTGGAGCCCAGGAACTGCCGGATAAATTGTTTTTCCCGGGACTCCTTTGTTTCTGTTGTGAGCACCTGCAAGTATTTCCTGCTCACCGCTTTAAAATGTCAGTGGGTGGATGAGCAGGAGGACCAATACAAAGATGCAGTCTCCATAATAGAGGCCTCTTATGGGTCTCCACAGCCAACATTTTCATTTAATTTCGTTTACAGTCCCTGTCTTTTTGTTTTCTTGCTCCATGCAGCCCTTCTTTTCCTGGATTCTGAAGGCCACCAGCTGTCCGGACTCTGCTCCTCTGTGAAGGAGAGAGAGTTTTAGTAAGAAAGTGCAGACAAAGCTGTAATTTTTCTGCTCTCTATATCCCAGGCCAGGGACAGATAAAGGCAAGTCCGATCATGTCATTGTACCCTTTGTGTCCTGGAGGGCAGTGAGGTAGGTGGAACAGGCCAGCAATCATCAATGTCCAGGAGTGCTGGCCATGAAAGGGCCAGGATGGAATGTGTGCATGCGAGGCTACAAGTGGAGGCCTACGAGTTGGGGCAATTTTAAATGCCACCAACCACACAGCAAGACTTTAGCAGCATATAAAATGCATTTTGTTCTGCAAAGTTTTTGAATAGTTAACTGAATGATATCTTCATTGTTTAGCTCGGTCCTTCATCTGACAGCATGTCCAGGTAAGTTGACCTTTACTAAAACGAACTGCGTAACCCTGTAATACAGTATGTAGTTTGATTTCTAGAACAGTGAGCAAAATTTCTGCTGTTCGTGTCATTTGTAAACGTAGCTCATTGTGATGAAGTAGCTATTGTACGGCCAAATCTTCTGTCAAATGACTGAAACTCAGGGCCTTGACACACTGTTGTGATTGGTTGTGCTTTCAAAATTCTGGCCACTAATGTGACTTATATGCAAAGTACTCAAAAACAATGCAAGTTATCAGGTTCCTAAGATATGCTAGAAAATTTTGTGGCATTTAAATGTAAAGTAAACAATTACATATTACCATTACACATTGCTTATATGAAGCAACGTTATAAATGATTGGAAAGGGAAGGCTTCTGTAAGAGAACCATTTCCATCTTTTGCTGCTGGAATGTCCTGTCTATGTGAATACAGAGTCAGAAACAATGGCTTGTGCTTCATATGTATATTACACAGGGCTGTGTATTAGTGGTAGATTATTTGACTTTGTGCTGTAGGAGAGCTATCCTTTAGTCGCCTGCTTTATTGTTTTGTAATATTGTCACATTTATAATCACTATTTTATAATAATACTGTAATATCTGCCTTATAGCCCCTAACTGAAACACACATATCTACAGCCCCCTTTCACCGCAATATATGACATAAATCATCTGAAGCTGTCAGGTAACCTGTAGATAATAATAGAATGTGGAGGCGATGAGGAAGACGCTCTTTCACTATATAACACTTTAAGATTACTAATGCTCATTTAAAATGTAGATGACAGGCTCTCTCTGTAACAGTGTGAGCCGCCCCAGGCAGGGATTTAAACATTGGCAAGCGTTCAGCAACTAAACAGGCTTTCATTGTTGCCAAAACTTAAAACATAGGGCATGCGTCCTTATTAGAGCCAATTAATTTATCTATTTCATACGGATGGCTTACAAGGTGTTTAGAGGAATAGTTTGGGACACAACTATTTTATTACCTCAAAATGCATCTATCTGCATGTAACTTCCCAGTTATCAACTGCATTTCTGTCATGTTCATTACACACAATATATGTAACATTTACATCTGATACAATGATTGTGCTGTAGAGACTTATTACTATTTTACAGCAAACATCACTCCAGCACTACGAGGATTGGGAGTTATGGTCAGTGCAACTTACCATTATAGAACAACTCAAAATCCCTTTCTAAAGTTGGTCATACAGGTGTCATTTTTATTGTTTTCTATAAGCATGGCTCTACAATCACACAAATACACTATAGATGCACCCATGTTTATATCATCATTTACCTTTCAATCAGATTGCATCATAAGACAAGTGATTGCTTCATACATAATTGTAGTTCATCTCACAGAGGAGAAATACATTTTCTGTGCATATAGGGCTCTTTGGCAATATAATTTTAGAAATGGTTCAATATGTACTTCACTTTCTATGTGGTTTAGCAATTCTGTGTAATTTAAAGTAAATGAACATACTTATGTCCTGTGTGACCCACAGTAGTCTAGCAGTAGTCTGGGATATTTCCTAGTTTATGTAGCGCATGTTGCTCATATAATGTGGGAGTGTGAGTATATAAACCTGCTTGTGGACCCAGAGGCTGGCAGCATCAATGCCTATTTGGCTGAGATACCACGTTTTACATAACAATCGTGTTTTTGAGATACATGATGGCAACAGTATCTAACGTAAACACAATAATGATGACTGTACATTTATGAGACTGAGTTGATGAACATACAGATGAATATTCATTATCAGTGTCCCAAATATTGTTTTAGTGCTGAGCATGTGTTACCGCAGCAATCCAGTAATTGAAAAGCAATTGTATAATTATGTATATTTAGCACTATATAAATTACAAGGAAATATGTTTTGGCAGCAAAACTGAACATTGTTAAGGCCAAAGAATAATAAGGAATGAGACGAAACACATAATTATAGAGACAATTTTTAATAATTAATTTCCAAAGTAAGGAATACACTGAATTCTTTATAGCACTTTGATAAATACTCTCATAGGGCACACATACTGAGCACATCATACATTTGTTTTACACTGCACATAAACTAACTCTGCGCACTCCCTAAGTCAACAAGGAACAGATCTAAAGATACATGTGGTGCTGACTATGGCTGTAGGTTTACTAGACCAGACACTGCAGGGTATGTACAATATCTAAGAGGAATAGAACATTTCAAAGGAACGCACAGAATAGAAAAAATATTAAGCAATTAATGTTACCTGTCAATAATATAGTCATTTATGATTATACATTTAAATTTTAAAAAATAGGGTTTTTTTAAATGTTTTTTTTCTGCTTGGAAAAACATTTATTAGGCTGTCCTTAATGTCTACTGAACATAAAATACATTTTTACAGTTGCTCCTGAATTAAAACACATGTTATAGCATGTATATGGTACTGACATAAATAGGACTCAGCACTTAGGTTAGACCTATAGTTGGTGCAAGAGATTCGGCAGATAAACAAACAAGTAACTTTGAGACGCACAGAGCCTGATTGGGAAGTGGCTGTGTGTGCTCAAGCTTGGCATGCCCTTACTGTAAATTGACTACGGGCAAACGCCCCTTCCCAGTCCCGTTCACTCTACAAAATCGTAGGCTGTAGTAAGTGTCCTTTGTGTACAGGACTGCGCTTTTTGGCATATGGGCCGGTTGTAGGCATGGCAGAGTAACTTTGTGTGCGATACGCTCACCATCGGCAGTTACGTGGCTTAATGACTCGTAATGTTTATATGTTTAAACAGTAGGAACAGATGTGTATGTCTGCATTTGTCATCCCCTAAAGATTGCATTCTGATTAACTTACATTATATAATAGTTTAACAATACATTATGGAATGTTAGAAATGTTTTATATACATTTGTATATTGTAGAATTTTCCATCCTATTTTATGGCTCTGACATTGAATATGTAGGATGATGAGTCAATAAATCTATACCATGGCCACACAATGAGCCATTGTCAGATTTGTTGTATGGAATGTTGGATCAACAAATGCATGCCTAACTATATATAACACCCAAAGCTGCTCCCTTTAGGATGTAAGCTCTTATGGGCAAGGCCCTCTTCCCTCCTGTCTTTATACCATTTCTTTTCTGCTCCAACCTCTCTGTAAATGCTATGCCTGGAGCTTCTGGACTCTTGGTTTTTTGTTATGTATTGTTTTACCCTGTATGGTCGGCTGTTTGTACTGTGTATAGCGTGCGGAAACCTTGTGGCGCCTTACAAATAAACAATAATAATATTCTCTATTCCCTTCAAGCCCCCAAAAAATAATTATGAAACCACAAGTTTAATGTTTTTTAGGTCCCCCTTACATTTCAAGGTTTATCAAAGCATAAAACCATAGTGTGTAGTGTGGATGCCCGTCGGTACCAACTACAGAAACGGGCAGAGCACCATCAACACTGACACTGTGTGAGGATCCGTCGCAATTCCAACTACAGATCACAGATGGCAGTGCACAGTCAACATTTCTGCTAAATATCCATACAAGCCCTTATAAAGCCCTTGATCCTACTAATCTTTGCACAAGCAAAGTTTGGATTTGTGTTTCTCTGTTGGTGCTTCAAAAAATCTTGTTTTATTTTCCCATTTATCGACTTTGGCTTTTCCTTCACTGTCTTACCTTCTCCAACCTATCGACTTCAGCTTCGGCACTCACTATTCTACCTTCTCCAACCCATCGACTTCAGCTTCGGCACTCACTATTCTACCTTCTCCAACCCATCGACTTCAGCTTCGGCACTCACTATTCTACCTTCTCCAACCCATCGACTTCAGCTTCGGCACTCACTATTCTACCTTCTCCAACCCATCGACTTCAGCTTCGGCACTCACTATTCTACCTTCTCCAACCCATCGACTTCAGCTTCGGCACTCACTATTCTACCTTCTCCAACCCATCGACTTCAGCTTCGGCACTCACTATTCTACCTTCTCCAACCCATCGACTTCAGCTTCGGCACTCACTATTCTACCTTCTCCAACCCATCGACTTCAGCTTCGGCACTCACTATTCTACCTTCTCCAACCCATCGACTTCAGCTTCGGCACTCACTATTCTACCTTCTCCAACCCATCGACTTCAGCTTCGGCACTCACTATTCTACCTTCTCCAACCCATCGACTTCAGCTTCGGCACTCACTATTCTACCTTCTCCAACCCATCGACTTCAGCTTCGGCACTCACTATTCTACCTTCTCCAACCCATCGACTTCAGCTTCGGCACTCACTATTCTACCTTCTCCAACCCATCGACTTCAGCTTCGGCACTCACCATTTTATCTTCTCAAACCCATCGACATTGACTTCGGTTTTGTCCCTTACTATTCTACCTTCTCCACCCCATCTACTTGGTCCCTCACTTTTCTACCTTCTCCATCCTATCAACTTCAACTTTGTCCTTCATGATTCATCCTCAGGACTGAGTGGCTTTGCTAGACGTGATGTGTCTTTGATAGTTACCCCAGCCACATAATTCTCTCATGGGAGCAACTAGCTATATGATATATATATACATTCCAATTGCACTAGGAGAGCTGTCTCTGGCTGTCAGTACTATATAGTAAAACTACTCAATGCTACTTGAACCCCTATATGTATATCTGTCAAATCTCTTGATATTTCTTGAATGATTTTATTTTGTCAGTTTTAATGCACATTTTATTTCTCCTACATATCTTAGTGCATATGTATATTTTAGGAGACATTTGACTGACATTGTTATACAATTTATGAGATTTGAAAATTAGAAATAGTATTAATAGGAATGAATAGAGTTAGTGTATGTCTTATGTCTAGCACTTGCTAGTTTACATATGTTATATTTCAATGATCACTTTTGAAGATGCCACCTGTTTGTTTTCCAAATACATTCCTCTCAATTTTACATATATCCTTCAACATTCCTGTAGCTGTATTATTGCAATATATATATTCCAAGCAAGCTATGAATAAATTAGATCAAACTAAAATTCAGCACTCAAATAGATCTGCTGTATGAATATGCTAGATGTGGTGTGACTATCATAGATGTGGCTCTTGTTGGTAAAATAATATACATTTATTGTCAATACAAAAGAGTAATGCAGTCACAGGATGCCCTTATTGCACATATACATGAACATAACCATATTAATCATAAATCGAGGCCCGTGAAGTAATAGATAGCATTTCTTATAGAGTCCATTAAAGTCCAAGTGGGAAGGAATCCCTGATCCAGCTCCAATTAAATGGAATATGCTCAAAAAAGAGGAGTTCTTATGCGAACAAAGTCTCAAATACTTGTGCTTGTTGTTCCTCTGGCAGGGGACCCTCTCTTTCCCCCTTTTATTACATAGACTTGGAGAATAGGTTAGTGTTTGGTCTCCCGCTAATAGAGATCATCTTGTCACTGGTGAGGGAGATTTCTGACTTTGCCAAACTAACACTAACTCTGTATTAACATGTAGTTAATAGGTAGGTTATTTTTTTATTTCATGATGAGAAAAATTTTATGCAAAGTTAATGAATCTGTTATTTGCTTAGATAGACATGTTCACCACCTAATTGTATTCTAAAAAAAAAAAAACCCAATCATCCATACTACTTCTCCTCTAAAGACATAATTGCATCAAACTGAAGATCTAAGTTGTCATCTAGACACTACAGTGAGTGATTGAGATTGTGCTGTATCTTCCAGATTTCACTTCTATACCTGACCTTTTTCTGCACCATAGGAGAGATTCTGTGGAATGGTTCCATTGCAAGTTGCTCCAGGCTGTTATTTTATTTTCTAAGATTTGCATGAATCAAAAATGTTCAAATTCTAAATCCTTGAATTAAAGATGACTTAACGTACATCAACAAAACCTCAAACTAGATTAGGATAAGAATGTGTTTATTTTGCCATTTGCTGGATTAAATTGTATAATGTTTGTAACTATGTACCATTTATATAATGCATTTCAACAAATTGTGTATTACTGACCTCTCTTCCCAGTAAATTATGTATGAAGAGAAGAAAACAAGGGATGTTGGAGTGGAACTGTAGTCATTTTGATGTCTTTTAGCCAGATGAGATATAGGGTCAATCCCTTAAGATATCAACTGTCATTATTTCACAGAGAAAACTATTGCTTTATTGAAATTCACCTTTGTAGTGTTAGTCATTTGCAGCAATGATCTATTATGAGAATGTCTGGGCCGATAGCACAGGGACCATGTCTTTCCTATTCATCTCTGTGGCGCAAGAGTAATCCTATCAAATGGTTCCGTGAGCGTAGGATGAGGGGGTGGCTGAACTTAGGGAGAAGCTCCAGTTGTTTATTGCAAAATGCTGTAATATGAGTCTTGCTGTATATATTAATATCCTCAGGGGGAAAGACTTGATGTGTAACTAATGAAATCTTAAACTAAAAAGTCATCCAAAGTGGATAAACAAACATGAGAGTTTCAGTGGGTTATGAGGCAAGAAATACAATGAGGATTTGGGACCTATGGATTGCGCAACACCCAGGGTTTTAAATGACAATTACACCGAAAACATTTTTTTTTAATGCCCTCTTTCACAGCTAGCATAAAGGTGAGGATGCCAGAGATCTTAACTGTTCAGAAGAACAAACTGGCTTCTCTCCTCAGCCAGGATAAAGCTGACCTTGCACCTGTGAGTTGCAGAGTCAGATGAATGAAACATACACAGCGCAGGTGTTCAATTTAAACTGTTTGTAGTTGTTAATGTGTGAGCAAAAAGCCATTGGAGCGCTGAAAGAGGAGGGTAAGACGTTAACTAAAATATATATTTAATGTGAACGTGAGTCCACCATTGCTTCTAGGCATCAAGGTTGAGTCTAGTTTTAACCAAAGGGTTATCACCGCACTAGGTATTCACCTTCCCGATTGTTTATTACATGTAAATTGATTATAGTATTCCTGATCGGTGGTGCAATCAGAACATAAAAGTGTCATGGAATTTCAGAGATGACCGCTAACCGGTATTAGCGCAACTGAACAGGGAGGTGCGGAGTCTAACATACCCCCAATATTCACCAGGGACCCCCGCAAGGGAGTTTGGGCTTAGCTGCAGAGGGTACGCAGATCACGGTTCTCCAAGACCGTCACCGGTGTAGCGACAGTAGTAGACAGTCGTGGTCAGACAGTCCAGGTCAGAGCCAAATCTGCGGTACACAGGGATGATCCAGAGAGAAGTCAGGTTAAGCCAAATAGTCAAACCAGCAGGGCAGCGAGGTACCAAAACGAAACACAGGAGAATAGTTACAGGAAGCCGAGTCAGAACCGAAGAACACTGGATCAGAAGTTCAGGAAGCGCTTGAGCAGGATTGAACCAATACTCTGGCACCCAACATGTGCCAGAGGGTGCTCTATAAACCATAAGGTGCATCCTGATTGGGTGATGGAGATTTGGCAGTCAGACACGCTGACCGCCAACAGGTGAGCGGAGATAACGTCCTGCTGCCTGGCAACGGGACGCGACTGAACAGAGCAAGCGCACGCATTGCATGCAAGGAACAAGGAGTGTCTCGCTGCTAGGCAACGGGACATGGCTGCCGAGAAGGTGCAGGCGTCTGTCTCCTGCAAGTGTCAGTGCAGAGATGACAAAAAGACTAAATTGAATTACAAAGGAAAACAATATTCTGAACAGGGCACTCTGTGAATAAGTAATATCCACTATGACATTAAAAAAGATTCTTTATTAATTTCATTAGAAGGTATTCTCACTTCATACAATATGATTGTAATGAAACATTAAAGTAAATTAAAAGATGGAACAACCACCAGCCTTGCTATGTAAATTATATGAATTAGCAATAAAAGTATCTCTGTTCGTCCATTGTATCTAAGGAGGGGGAGACTATCATAGATCGCTCCAACACCACATACATGATGAAGATAAATACCAGATAAATGAATATATAACTGGTTGATTTTTCTGGTATCACTGCAAATTCATTAATAAGGTGCTAATTCAATTAACAGTTATATGGAACTAAGTGGTCTATTGTAGAATGGTTCACCTTAATAAAAAGATATACATTGGTGGTGATTAATCATTATAAAAAAAGACACAATGAATGAACAGAGATACTTTTATTGATAATTCATATAATTTACATAGCGATGCTGGAGGTTATTCCATCTTTTAATTTACTTTATTTTCTTTATTTTGCACTTTTTTGCACAGCTTTTGTTTTTAATATTTCGTTACAATCATATTGTATGAAGTGAGAATACTTTTTAATGAATTAATAAAGTATCTTTTTCTAATGTCATAGTGGATATTACTTTTTCACAGAGTGCCCTGTTCAGAACATGCTTTTCCTTTGTCATTCAATTGAGTCTAGTTTTAAACAGGTGTTTCCCTTTGATTATAGCATAAGCTAATTGCAGATACATTATTCTCTTTTAATTGATCCTGCAACTGTTTAATTTATAAATGTTGTGGTAAAGAAACTCCCAGAGTACTAGATAATAAAGTGTACATTTATTTTATAGCTATTTGTGTTGTTCCAGTATTATAATACTTGGGGAAATTAGTAACTTTATACTGGACTATGAGCAAGATCAGTGGATTTTACTTAAACGCACAGGAGGCTGTTTTGTGTTTGTAAATTGTTGAATAGGCAAATATTAATTAAACGGCTTCACAAATAGCAATTTCTCAATAGTTTCCATTAGTATAGTGTATAGTACTCATAATAAAAATGAGTGTCAGTAACTCTGCAAACATCAGGTCCAATTTTAACAGACATCCCGACGTAACATTTTATGAGCCAAACATCTAGCGACACTTCCAATATAACGCATAGAGTGGTGTTGGTGTTGTGACATCAGATTCAGAATTTCAGTGTTCTTCTGCCCCTGCAAGGTTGCTGCATGCCTCAGCCTCTATTTATAACCGCAGGACTTTATAGCTGACTTGCTGTAGTAAAGTGAAGCTCTTTGCCAGAGATTAGTAGAGTTATATGTCAGATCCACTTGCCAAACAAGAGCATCTTCATCAGCTTTGCCAAGAGCTACATGACCAATCCCAATCCCAATTCTAATCATTCCGAACCTCCAAGTTTACTGTACTAAATTTCAATACAGAAGTTACATTTTTTTCCACAGAGACGTATCATATTATCATTCATTATCAATAAGCTATGGCACATTGGTGGCAAGGGCAATAGCTAAATTGCTCTAGTTTGTTCATTAACCAAAGCTTAACTTGTGGCGCAGTGGCGTAGTGGTTAGCATGTCTGCCTCACAGCACTGGGGTCATGAGTTCAATTCCCGACCATGGCCCTATCTGTGTGGAGTTTGTATGTTCTCCCTGTGTTTGCGTGGGTTTCCTCCGGGTGCTCCGGTTTCCTCCCACACTCCAAAAACATACTGGTAGGTTAATTGGCTGCAATAAAAAAAAAATTGACCCTAGTCTCTCTCTCTGTCTGTCTGTCTGTGTGTGAGTGCGTGTCTATAGTAGGGAATTTAGACTGTAAGCTCCAATGGGGCAGGGACTGATGTGAATGAGTTCTCTGTACAGCGCTGCGGAATTAGTGGCGCTATATAAATAAATGATGATGATGATGATGATGATATGTCTCTTTCCTAGTGAAATGTGCTCTCTGTACAACTTTCTTCCAATGCCTGTTTAATTTTCAATAAAATATAAAGTCCCCAGCTAGGACTCAGGGAGACCATCTACGAGAACCTGTCTTAGGAGAAGTGCTATTAACAGGAGTCAAGCACAATTAGAGATGAGGTTATACTATTGATACCATACTGTAACCACCCTATTTTAAAGAGAAGTGTAGCAAGTGAAAGTCAACATCCTAGTATAAACACAGCTGTGTGAACCAGTCATAACATCCACAGTCTGATAAAAACCTATTAAAGTATATGAAGTTGATAAGTTGTGTAACAATTAACTCTTTGTATAATTAAATCCTTGTTGGCAACTTCCATTGAGTAATATGTATCATGTAGAAGAGAACCTTAAACCAGAAAATAGTGTACAGTACGTTATAATCTGATTTCTACAGCTATCGCTCTCAAACAGCTTCAAATAGTTTGTTGTGTTAATAGAAGTAAATTGAGCTATAGATTGTCTCTAGCACAACATTAACCTGATTTATTTGCACCGTATGTTTTTTGGATAAGGGAACCGTTACTTTCCAAAGAATATCACAATTATATGATGAGGGAGACATACCACCAAGACCACAGGGGTAGTTTACAAAGAACAACAGCCCAGTAATCCCTGGTATATCACCCAGAAATATAGCATAATATTGCACGACCTTTCAGCATTTGAGATCGGGACAGGGGTGTGGCCACATCTCATGTCCACAGGTGGGATGGCAGGATAGAGCCCATATCGGGATAGTTAGGTGCTCTGTGATTGGTTGCTGTGGGTAGCTGTATGTTTGCACCTTGTTAGTAAATAACCTACTAGAAACAGACATTATATATGCCGAGGTTTTCTTGAGGTTTGCATAGATTATTATCTTATATTTTGATTCTTGTTTTTTTGCAACCAAGTGACATTTTATGGTGAACCAATACAATAGTTTTATTTAAACAAATCCAAATGCAATTTTAATCTACAGTATAACAAAATGATCATAGTAAAATGTGACCGTCATCCGTGTACTTTTTCATCAATGCTGCCATTTCTTTCACATCACCTCCTAGGATTGTTCCACTAGCTGAATTTATGGCAGGGGTTGGAACAGTGTTTGGTTCTATGAACGGAGATGATGTCTGTGTGTTTAGAATATCACTCCCTCTGAAGGCTGTTGTGTGTGTAGCAATTCTTGTGTTATTAGAAAAATAATAATAATAAAAGACTAAGGGGTCTATTTATGACCCTTCGTTTTTTTCACTTGATACTTTTCAATCCTTATCTCCTTGATAAGGATTGAAAAGTAACAGCTATGTATTAAAAAACTTCTCTGGGACAGCAGTCCCGATAGACTGCTGTCCCTGAGAAGTGACTCATCTGATCATCGCAGTCTTTTCTCAAGTTTAAAGGCTGCGGTGATCTTCTCTTTTTTTTTTCCTTTTTTGTTAGTGCGCATGTGCTGACGGAATAGTTGGTGCATGTGCAGTAACATCCTGGCCGGCAAACTGCAGGATGATTGATAGGGAGGGATCACATGATCCCTCCACACATGCGCTGTCCAGCTCTGCTCTTCAGAGCAGAGCTGGACAGCGCGAAGGTTTTCAAATATGTTAATGTACGCCAGCTTCAGATGGCTCCAGCTTCAGATGGCTCCAGCTTCAGATGGCTCCAGCTTCAGATGGCGCCAGCTTCAGATGGCTCCAGCTTCAGATGGCTCCAGCTTCAGATGGCGCCAGCTTCAGATGGCTCCAGCTTCAGATGGCTCCAGCTTCAGATGGCGCCAGCTTCAGATGGCGCCAGCTTCAGATGGCTCCAGCTTCAGATGGCTCCAGCTTCAGATGGCTCCAGCTTCAGATGGCGTACATTAACATGTAGAAAAAGAGAAAAGTTTCTCTAAATAGACTGTCATACATAGCGGTTCTGAGCACTTCCCATACACTGTTATGGGGAGTGCTCAGAAAAACGATAGCAAATGCAAAGCAGCAGATATCTGAGATATCTGCTGCGATGCTTCAATAATACATAGCAATTTCACGGTAAACACCCGAAAACTGTTGTTTTCGGGTGTTTAACACAGGAAAAATCCTTCATAAAGAGACCCCTAAAACAGAAAATGGCAGCTATGTAAAAGTAATCTTGTACTCCCTGGTTTTCCTCCTAAAGGTTTTTTTGTGTTTTAAATATCAAAATATATCTCTTTGATTCAAACAGTGGTTTAAGTGTAACTTTGGGTGCAGCAATGACAATAAATACACAGCAATGTAGGTACACACGTTTCTACTGTAACTTATGAACCTAACTAACTGACGCTAAGCACAATTTGTACTTGTCTCACTAAAAGGTATGTGCAACCCCTCTAATTGCTACCCTCAAATATTCCTCTGGCCACTATGCCTCTCAATAACAATATACATTAAACTCAGTCACAATTGCTTAGATTTAACGAACACGTCATAGAAAGACATTTGTATAATAAACAGATGAAAGCAGTTATGTGGTTTTAGAAGGCAGCACAAGTCCAGATCTCCCCTTCTCCTTCATAGAGAAAACAGGCATTACAGTCACAAATGGCCCAGTGCAGTTATAGTTTTCTGTATTCCTCAACATCAGATTAACACATAGGATTTCACACAACAGCACTTTACTTTGTCCTCTTTTCAACAAAACGTTTCATTTCTCCTGACGAGTTAGTAAAGTACGCTTTCTTGTTTGTTTTTACTTTTATTCAATATGAATGCAGAACACAGGGACCACACACACAGTTCCCTCTTTTTCTCTTAGGCATAAAGTTCCTTTAGCAACCACTGGTACCACAATTCTCAGTTATAATGCTCTCCCACAGGTGAGGAATATGATCAGAGGTTGGTGCGCTTATCTTCAGTTTAGACTCAATATCTATCCCCAAACTACCTTCCCCTACTTTTTATACTTGTATGTGTATAGAAGAAATTAGAATTACCTTTGAAAACCTTTCCTATATCCATTAGCTTACAGTACTTAATTGGTTGAATTCCCAATCCCCCCCCCCCTTCCCCTTCCTGCTCAACACGCACACTCATTGCAGGCAGTAATTGTAATATATATTCAGTCCTTAGTCATTAGTCGACTAAAAACAAATAGAAGTGTGACTTTTGTGTACTCTCGGTAAACAATATCGGGAAGGTTTCCAACAGGAGTCACTCTAAACACAAATGTACACTGTGCTTTTGTTATAGGTATGATGCATTTTCCCAATTCAGTATGCCTGACACTGTGGCACATTATTATGTTAGCTTATTATGAAAAATAAATGTATTATATTAGAATACATTTTTCTACAAATCTCTAAAATGAAATAATAAAAACGCCAAAGAATATTCAAACTATTTTTTTTTTTAAGGGAAGCCAGACAATCAGCTGTTCTCTCCATCTTAGTAAGAATGTATCTTATGGGTGAAACCTCTATCTACAAGGCTATGAGTTATCTTTCTCCCGGCCTTTCCCTTGGCTCCTAGCTCTTCTCCACTGTCACTGTCTCCAGGAGCTGTGTATGAAACATTCCAGTTATTTAGTACAACAATATATGTCGTGTACAATAATACTGTCTTCCTTTTCTTTTCTTTTCTTAATAGAACATTGCAAAGGGTCTATAGTTCTTCCAGCACTCTTTCAAAATTATCTGTTTTAGAATATATAATTTCTAATTTGATCAGTATTGTTTTGTTCTTTGCATAATGTGCATTCATGTTCTTTGTTATTTATTAACATTTATTTACATAGTGCCAGCATCACCCGTAGTGCTTTATAATTGGGACAGACAAAAAGGTAAGCGGATCCTGCTTGCAGTTTACAGTCTATAGGTACTGAGTGTGAGTGAGACACAGATCTTCCGCAGAGTGGAGGGATCACGTTGGGAGACATTATGAAACAAGTGAAGATATGTTTTGTTGTTGCAGTTTTGTTTATGGCCTAGTATGTAAGTAAAAGCTTATAATATGATTATAAAGGCAAAAACTGAACATGTTTCATCTAAACAAGTCTGTCTCTAGAGGCTTATTGCACTGAAGGTCACAAGGATAATACACATTTTCCACAATAGCAGACATTTATTTGTAATAAGCATGTACAATTTAATATATTACACAATGGCATGTTTTTCAAGTGGATCAGTGAACAATTTTTTTTTTATATTTCTTGTGGACAACACATAAAATGCAGGAGATTGCACATATACACACACATATAGAATGGGCAACATTTTGTAAGGAAATGCATATAGTGTCATGTAAGACATGTTAAGTTATGTTTTATATGTAATATAGAATATTTACATTTTCTCCAGCCAAGCCTCCTGCTTCTGGATCACCTCTTCCCTTCCTCCTGCCACTCTTGCTCCTGGGCCACCTCCTCTTCCTTTTGGGATAAAACTTTAATACATGGCTAGGGTTCAGTAATCATCACGGTTAATATTGCAGTATGTGTTGGATACCTCTTGTAATTTCGCCTCTAATTTTGCAAATGTCATGTGGCTGTCACCTCAACATGTCAATCCATCTCCTCTGTAATTGTGTAATAGAGCACTCTATGTAAAGGTGCTTTAATATCTTCCTTCTGACAACACGATAGGCCTTTCTTTTTAATATGTTGCCCAGAAGGGGGAGGCAGGGCAGGAGGATCCAGAGTAGGAGGATAAGGTGGACCAGCAGGATGAGTTTGAGGATCAGAAGTAGGAGATGGAGGTGGCAGATGTGAAGGAGTAGGAAGAAACGGCAGTTATAGATATGGAGAAGCAGAAAGATGAAGAAGTGTATGTGGTATAGATCGAGGATCAGCTGGAGGAGGACATTTCTGTAGCACAAATGATGTTAATGATGATTTTTTGCCCACGTGAAAATATTCAAACCAGTTGCAGAATTTGTGCCCCATACTGAAACACTTCCAAAAATCTGCCATTATACAAGATAGATCCTTATTACAAATAAACTTCACAAAATAAATTATGGTACATGAACAAAATCAGTGTTATCCTTAGAATCTTAAGTACGATGGACCCTCAGAGACAGACTTGTCTCCCTGTTGTGTTTTATAATAGAACATGTTCAATTTGTGCCTTTATGAATAAACATATAAATTGACAATGCTGAAAGACAGAACATCAATGCATATCATGTAAATAACAAAACAATATTGACCAAATTATAAATCATATAAACTAATACTCAGACACATTGAAATAGTGCAATGGAAGAACTGTGGATTTATAGTATGCCGTGTTATATTAAGAAAAGAATGGGAAATATTGTATGACCTATATTGTTACAATACATACTTTGCTTCTTCTCCTGTACAGGCACAGGGCAAGTGAGGGGCCCAAAGGCAGAGAGCAGATATCATGGCCATTCTCAGGCAATCAAAGGTAACCTTAAAGAGAGTGGTACAGGTTAAAGAGAGGGGTACAGCGAATGGTACAGCTAAAAGAGAGGGGTACTGACAATGGTGCAGCTTATAAAGGGTGATACTGAGAATACTGTACTCTATTCGTTGGGAGCAAGGAAAATTGTTACACATTATATTTCATTCCTGGATTGTCTTATTTAAAAATGAGTATACCGCATGTCATAGCATAGATTGCTGCTAAGATAATTCATTACTTACACAATTCTCAAGATAATAATCGATGAAATGATATTTATGCAAAGGAAAGATTTCTCTGGAATATGGTGTAAGTAATAAGAGCTGCTCTGACAAGCAAATACAGTTTGTCCCCGTTTTTACCATATTTCCTAAGTTCTGACTTAAGTAACAATTGTACACATGAAACCACAATATAAGGCTTGTCTAGAGGGCTGTGCTGAAGGTGCTTTTGTAATTTCCTTTCCTGCTTCAAGCTACGGACAATGTTAACATTTCAATGTTTTTATTAAAGTGGCAAAGCTGAAACTCAGCAATGATTTTCTGTTATGTAAAGTGTTATATGACAGACAAATCAGTAGCAAGACCACAAGCAACAACTATAACTCCGGTCAGGAAATATATGAGGAAGTAGAGAATGTCCGCCAGTATATACAGTCTGCAAGCTTGGTCCTTATAAGACGCAAGTCTGAAATAATTGTGGCATACACTAACCATGCCAGTGCTTTCACAAACTCTGTGATAATAACATGCTACTAAACTATACAAGCTTTTGGTGAAATACAAACATATACAAACTTTTGTCACTGGTCCTTGAAATTTAAGTGTTTACATTGGGCACATTTGTTCTGTACTCCCCTATGGTATGGTCGTTATTCATTTTCTGTGTTTTTGCCTATAGATTGTAAACTGTTCTGAGCAGGGTCTTCTTTCCTCCTTTCTGTTCCTACCTCATGCATTCTTGTTTCATGTTCAGTACAACACTTGTTTGCTATATTCCTTGCCTCGTATGTCTTGTGTACAGCACTATGCTCAATTTCCCACTACTCATTATTTATGTTTGAATGTTTTGTATTTTGCCTATTTGTCCTCTACTACTTTGTAACCCGCTCTACACCTCCGGCGCTGTGGATTCTTGTAGCATCTTACAGATAAATAATAATAGAGATATTCTGGGTGGAACATCTGCTTTTATAGACTTGCAGAAGGTGATTTGGCAGCTCCCTTGCAGTACATTATTTTAATGATTGTAATTCAGTGTTGCAGGAAACATTTTGATATGTTTAATTGAACCACCAAGAACAACAATGAAACCCTCTGATCTTGTACACTCCCATGGCAGTTGTGTAGATGGGCGTTATGTCACTCCCCTTGGAGGAGCACAATAGTGGTAGTGTTATTGCAGAAGCATAATGCACAAGTTTTAACAACGTGGCAAGATGAGGCTTGGTTTTATATATAAGGCTGGTCCTTTCTTCTCTTTCAATCATGCCCTACCCAGGCAATCCATAGATATCAAATCAATGTTTGTTTAACCCTTTTACAGCTATCAAGCATATACACCATTCAGCCACAACGTTAAAACCACCTGCCTAATATTGTGTAGGTCCCCCTCATGCCTGCAAAACAGTTCTGACCACTCGAGGCATGGACTCCACAAGACCTTTAAAGTGTCCTGTGGTATCTGGTGCCAAGATGTTAGCAGCAGATTCTGTAACTTGTGAGGTGGGGCTTCCATGGCTCAGACTTTTTGCCAGCACACTCCACAGATACTCAATTGGATTAAGATCTGGGGAATCTGGAGGCCAAGTCAACATCTTGAACACTTTGTTGTGTTCTTCAAACCATTCCTGAACAATGTTTGCAGTGTGGCAGGGTGAATAAAACCTGTTAGCATTTTGTCTATAACATTTCAAAGGACAACTGTGCTTCCAACATTTAAATAAGTTCTGGTCGACTTTTCCTGTGTGCTGTAGAAAGGTGTTTGGAGCACAGTGAACGTGATCTTCATATGGACTGGGAATCATCATCTTAAGGGGCAGATGTACAATGATATACGATAGGAGGGTAACTAAGGAGCTGCATTTGCACTGACTGGACAGAAGAGTCTGTGTATACAGTGTACGCATAGTATGACCAGGTTATTAGTACTGATTGTACCATTTTCTAATGAACCCACATGCGCACAGCTGTTTTTAAACACCAATAGGTACATTTATCAAACTGTGAATTTGAAAATGTGGAGATGTTGCCTATAGCAACCAATCAGCTTGTATCTGTCATTTTGTAAAATGTACTAAATAAATGCTTACTAGAATCTGATTGGTTGCTATATGCAACATTTTCACTTTTTCAAACCTGCAGCTTGATAAATTTAACCCAAATGTTTATAACTTTTAAAAACAGTTTTCATGGACATTTTACTGCTAGGCAGGTCACTGTAGATGAGATATATACAGATAGATAGATAGATGCAGCACATGCAAAAGTTATAAAGAGCAGTTATAGACCAAACAGACACAACATTAAAACCACCTGCCTAATATTGTGTATGCCCCATCATGCCGTCAAAACAGCTCTGACCCATAGGTTTCCTATGGTATCTGGCACCAAGATGTGAGCAGCAGATCCTTTAACTCCTGTAAGTTGCCAGGTGAGGCCTCCATGGCTCGGACTGGTTTTTCCTGCACATCCCACAGATGCTCTATCAGATTGAGATCTGGGGAATTTGGAAGCCATTTCCACACTGTGACCTCTTTGTCATGTTATTCAAACCAGTTCCGAACAAATTTTGCAGTATAGCAGGGCACAATATCCTGCTGAAAGAGGCCACTGCCATCAGGGAATGCAGATGCCATGAAGGAGTGCGCTTGGTCTGCAGCAATGTTTAGGTAGGTGGTATTGGTCAGAGTAACATCCACATCCACTTTAATGCCAGGACCCAATGTTTCCCAGCAGAACATTTAAGAATATAAAATTTTATGGCATGATTTACTCTCTAAAAGAGTTAATGTACAGAGGAAGTTAAAAAGGACAAAGAGTCCCTTTGCCTAAACCTACAAGATAGGAGTTATCACTTGCCATAAACCTACCTTTGCATGGGTATGTATTAGTATTGGACTGCTGCAATATCTGTTCTGTTATCGCCGTCTCATGGTCCGTTACTTATTAGCGCTGCATGCCAGTATCGCCAGGGCGAGAGTGTCGCTCACCTCCAATATTGCTTGTAGTTATGGAAAGGGATGTCTTTGCTGTAGTACTGATTGCCAATTTAAAATTAATAAAAAATATCAATAAAGTAAATTCTATTTTTTATGTTTACTTATTTTAACTAAATTATAGATTTCTGAAAAAAAATCAGATAGATATAATAAGTATGCTTGTGCCTGTTAATCAATTAAAGCTGTTCAGAAGAAATAACGTAAGTGCCCTTAAGACCGTACAGTGAACCAATTATTAGTCTGGAACGCGTCTGACCTGAACTGGAGACCTGGCCATATGGTGAAACGCACTGTAGAATTCAGATTTACCTTCCGGCTGCGCATTTCCACTTCTGCTTTACAGGGACATCTGAATGTGTTACATGTGTTGATTTTAACTTAGAAGTAAGTTTATGAATAAACTGTATACTAATATCGGTCTCTCCATATTTTGTATTTCCCCGAGTATCACACAACTGCCTCAGGGATATTTTTTGCCAATAAAACATCATACTCATTACTTATAGCTAACCACAGCCCTCAATCTCTGCCATTCTATACCTAAAAATGCATAGGAACGTGCAGAATATGTGATACCTTGCTGTAACCGTATCTACAGTTATACCTAAACACAGTACACATTGAACAGATGTTACATATACATACAGTCCAGATATTTGTCTCTAAGTAATTGGAGACTTGTGTGGATAGTCTCATACGATGGTGTTTAGGATATGTACTTCTTCCTATCTTGTGGTCTTGAATGTAGACTCTAAACCCATATTTGGATAGATAGAAATATAGATGCTTGTATTAGTTAAATCCAGTCTCATAACACACAAGAAATAAATATTGTGCACTTAAAATGAGGTTATATATAATCCGTTTGTGAGCTCTATCTGCAATGATTTCTTGCATAATCCAGTGTCTTTATACACTGGGGGCCTCAGCTGGAATCTTAGACGTATTCCAGTAAGCATTAATGTTTCTCCCAGTGTGGAGGTAGTGGTGAAGCCCGGACATGTGTGTGTGGGTAAATAGACGGAGGGTTCCACGTTATGATAATAGCAACTTTGATAAATAATGTAGTAACTTACATATAAAGTCTTAAAAGGATTGTTCATAAATAAGATTTATTCTCCAAAGTGCAACTGACAGTTCTCAACGTGTTTTGTTGTAACCAACTTTATCAAGTGCGTAATGTAAGTGTCTGTCTGTACTACTATTTATACTGTTCCCGGTAGCCATTTTGCGCATGCACGTCAATTACATGCTTTGCGCCTGTGTAGAATCGGAGGCAGTTGTACATGTATAAAATGATGACAATTACCTTGATCTAATTATATACATGGTGGTCTTATTATAGAAACATAGAATTTGACGGCAGATAACAACCGCTTGACCCATCTAGTCTGCCCATTGTTTTATTAACCTATGGTGACTTTAAACCTTATTTGATCCCTTATCCTTTATAAGGATATCCCTATGTCTATCCCAAGCATGTTTAAACTGCTCTACTGTATCAGCCTCTACCACATCTGATGGGAGTCTATTCCACTTATCCACTACCCTTTCTAGTTTATCCTCACATTTCCTCTGACCCTCCTTCCCCCCAGTGTCAGTACATGTCCTCGTGTTCTAGTACTTCTCTTCCTTAGTAGAATTTTTCCCTCCTGCACCTTGTTATAACACTTGATATATTTGAAAGTTTCTATCATGTCCCCCATTCCCTTCTCTGCTCCAATCTATACATATTAAGATCTTTTAGTGTTTCCGGGTAAGTTTTGTGCTGTAGGCCATGCACCACTTAAGTTGTCCTTCTTTGTATAGTCTCTAATGTATTTATATCCTTCTGGAGATATGGCCTTCAGAACTGAACACAATATTCTAGATGAGGCCATACCAATGACCTATACAGTGATATCATTACTTCTTTCTGCTACTGATTCCTCTCCCTATACAACCAAGCATCTGACTTACCTTCCTCATTGCTTTGTTACATTGCTTACCTGTAAGTCACCAGAAATAGTGACTCCTAGTTCCCTTTCCTCCTCAGTAGTTTCCAGTATAGTGCCATTAATACTATATTAGCCTTTGGGTTTTTGAGACTCAAGTAGAGCACAGGAATAATAGAATGTTGTATGTTCAAATACTTATACTCTTCATGGTTGAGTATATCTGTTTCTCAACCCAGGTGATTAACTAGTAGTTGTATGTATTCATTGCAAACGTTACATAGATGATATATTGATGGTGGGGAAGGGAGATAAGCAATCCCTTGTTGAGTTCTTGGATATGCTGAATGATGACATTCACCACCCAATATAGCCAACAGAGGATATCATTTTTAGACCTGGATATCTTTATAGAGGACAACCAGATTAAGACAAAAACTTTCTCAAAGCCGGTAGATGTTAATGTATATATTTTATCAAGTAGTCATCACCATCCAAACTGGCTATCAGGTATACCCGGAAGCCAGTTTACGAGAATACGTCGCAATTGCACGAAGCTACAACATTTTGTAGAACATGGAAATGAACTGCAACAAAACTTTCTAGATAAACAATATGATCCAGAGATAGTTGATCAAGCATTTCAGAGAGGAAAAAATAGAGAAGAGCTCCTCACATTCAAGGGTAAAGGGATGAATCAACAACAAATACAGACATTGAGGTTCATCACGCAATATTCAGACTCGGCCAAACAACTTCAAAAGATCTTATCCAAACATTGGCATATCTTACAGAAGGATGAGGATCTAAAATCTTGCCTACCACCCAAAACCAAAACTTACTTTTAGGAAGGCACCAAGTCTATGCTCCCTGTTGATTAAAAATCACATTCCATTAGATAACAAAATTGGGTCTACTTGGTTAAATCAAATGATCCCAACCAATGGTTTCTTTTACTGTGGTACATGTTCCAGTTTCTGGAAATTAGTAAATAGTAGTACAAAACCGATTTTTAATTTTAAATTGCATCAAACCCATGAAACTTATAACATTAAGAAATTTTTATCGTGTGACACTTCAAATGTGATTTATTGATTAGCATGTTCATGTAAAAAACAATATATTGGTAGAACAACTAGGAAACTTAAGGTTAGAATAGCTGAACACCTAACCAATATACAGCAGGGTTATGAATTGCATAGTGTGTCGCAACATTTTACACAGAAACACAATTAAGAGGTGAAGGACCTACAATTTGTGGCCATAAAATAGGTAACACGTAATTGGAGAGGAGGAGATTTCTTAAGAAAGATCAATAAGGAAGAGGCATCCTGGATATTTAAGCTAAGAACATTAGCACCTAGAGGTTTAAACATTGATTGGGCCATACCTTCTATTATTTGCCAATAGGAACAATATTATACAAGTAAAAGTAGGATGCATATAGAGGACACACTATTACACATAGGAGTTTATGTATATTATATAGGCAATTTATTATGTATAAGCTGATGTGTTAGTATTATGTATTTGGAGGATACTGCATTATTCACTTACCTATTGATATGGACACTTTCAGTTCAGTCTACATTTCTACTCAATATTAGTTGCTGAAACTGTTAAGAAGTCAAAGCAATTCATAGACAGATACTGAACTCTGTAAATGTCATAAGTGTATTTCTCAATATTTCTCTTACCCACTATAAATATATTTATATCTAGATATTGCTGTCATGTATCTTCAGCAGTTATGTGAATAATGCTCTGTTTGTACAGGAGACAGATGATACCAAGATACAATATACTAACTACATAACTAGTGTAAATCTCTCGCACTTGTATCATTGGTGTTATTGTATTTGTTTATTGAGATCCAGGTTAGATGATATGCTGGAATAAACATAACATGTAACGGGGTAAGGGGCCTAAACTCATGATTCCCCTGTCTGGTAGTAAATGATAAATGTGCAGCAATACTGTACATATTATACAATGATTGTATACCTGATATAAACATGTGCTCGGAGGTACATGTAAAAAGAGATTTCAGAACCCTATCCTAATACTCTTGTACACACTATGGGCCTCATGTAGACTTGGAAGTAATTTCTGTGTAAAATGCAGACAGAATGGCATAGAATAAGACACGATACACAGGTATGCTGAGCTAGATGCGTCTAAGCCAATCATCATCACTCTCCGTTTGTAACTTACACCAGTGATCGAACAGCTACAAATTTCCCGTCTCCTGACAGGCGGATGTGTGTCTGAGTCTCAGGCCACATAAGTCACATTGCTCCAACATACCCTTATACTTGCCCTCCTTCCCCCATTCTGCCGTTTTACTAGTAAGGGGCGGCAAGCAGCATAATGATAAGATGCATCTCAGTCTACATATGTATATACCGTAACTAGCGCTTTGTGGACATGTACAGACGTATTAAAGAGTATTATACACAGAAAATAATATCATCGTCCAACTCTGTATAAGAACTCTGAAATACTGCTTTACATGATATTATAATAACTGTACCTTACAGAGGTTCACTAACCTGCCCCATGCCCAACATTTATTCTTAGACTTGAGTTGATCAGTTTACTTGGAGAACACTTATAATTAGATATTAGTTATGCCTAATAAAATAAAAAACCTCAACCCATGGTCAAGAAGGTCTATGTATCTTACATCCTGGAGGAAAAAATCACACATAGAACAAATATGTAACTTCTATTTTTTCTTTAAAAAAAGATACTTTATTATAAATTTTATTCCAAATCCGCTTTACATATGAGTTAGTAAACAGTAATATTATGGACAGCTGCCCCCTCCCACATAGTGTCAGGTCAGTCAGTATCCCTGAGTTGTGAAGCCAACTAGCACTATATGGGGTAATCCAGCATCTGTCTTCTCACACACTGATCTCAGGTCTGTTATAACAAAATACATTCATACTTCTTATTACTGGAGAGAGGAAAATGTACATATCTGGTAGAGGAAGGCACCAAAATGACTGGCATATAAAGTGTAAGGTTTGGAAGGCAGTCGCATAGTTCAGTCATTTCTATGTCTTTCCATTAACCTCAGCTATAAACCTGTATAACTTGTAAGGCCCGAGTCATTAAGAAGTGCAAAGCAAAAACAGGAGTAACTTTGCACCATGGCAAAACCATGTTGCATTGGAGGGGAGGTAAATTTAAAATGTGGGGACAGATTTATAGTTTGGGTAAAACAACAGATCAACTTAAAAGTAAAAAAGTAAAATTAACAAGTATTTGTGTGCTACATGACAAAAAAGCCAGTATTTTCTTTATGTGCAAAATAATAAATTCATTTGCACCCCATGCATTGTAACATGGTTTGTCCAGGATCAAATTTACTCCTTTTTTTGCCTTGCTCTCCTTAATGACTCAGGCCCGCAGAGCTCACATTGATCATACATGGAAGGAAATTCAGCATGTATTGCCTACGCAATATGTATTGGGTATACAGATGACCTGTTTCCCAACATGCAATGCACAGGGGTCAATTTACATGCACACTGAATTTCCTTTGTGTTTGATCAGTGTGTGCTCTGAGCACACGTCCACTAATGTGTGTAAATGCCATAAAAGTGCATTTATCTGTTTGTTTTTGCACTCTTGGCCCCCTCTGCATAAAGTTATTTTGTGTCTATTATTAATCTTATATTGCAAATCAGTAGACTGACCTGAGAGATGTTGGTGAGGGTTGTAATATCATATCTGATAATAGATAGCTATATTAATGTGAAAATACAGAAGTATCAGGGCCTGATTAAGGGTTCATTCCATCCTAGGCTTATACGCTCGTTGAGCCCCCTCTCCTTCCATGACAGGCGTTTAAAATCCGGCTTTCTTTCCCCCTCCCCTTCCCCACTCCAAAGTTTATGTTCTTGTATTGTATTCTTGAAACTCTGCTCCTCTTGGCATTTTAAAAGGGTCACAGCAGATCGGAGGCATTAACAAGCGCTACTGAGGATGAAGATGTGAAGGGGGAGGGGGCTGTCATGCCTGCGCCTGTCCCCATCCTTGTCTCTCCAACGCCCTAATCCTCGAGTCCCCGCCCAAGGATGACTCCGTGTCTTTAGTCTTGACCACAAGAATACGTCAAGATTAAAACCTTGCTACTTTTTTCTTGTTTTATTTTTTACTTTGGAGACCAACTATTGTCTTATATTTTAACATTCCAGTTTATACCTCCCCCAGAAGCCTCGTGTCCTAGGCTGCAGCCTCTTCAGCCTGTTGGATAATCAGGCCCTGGAAGTGATGACAGTAGGTTTGTTGAGGCAGAGTTTGTTACCTGATAAACAGACGAACCTTCCAGGACCAGAATATCACTAGTATATGGCTTCACAATTAATAATGTATCTAGCAGCTACTTCAAGGTCATTTAAAAATCTGAATAATGGTAGGAATGACCGATTCTTTCCACATTTGAAGTGACAATAATCAGATGAGACTAAGTGCTTGTATATCAGGGCAGTTTGACAACTACTCAGGTCCCACTGCCCAGCACTATGTTTAGAAGCAACAAGGCATCGTAGCACAGGCGATGTAGAACGGCCTGTATTATGTAGGAGTACTCCTAGTAAGAGACTCTTTCATCATAGAATTCCCTGAGAACATGCACAAGTTGTTTCAGATTGCCTCTAGATTTACATCTCCTGTGTTTCACATTCTTATATATAAACGGAAGATCAGCCTGAATTCTGTAGCCTACTGTGTGACATGCAGCTGGGCCCAGCTAGCCTATGTTAATGGCATGTTATTCAGTTCCTGGACCTTCCGGTTGTCTAATCACCAAGCTAAATCTGCCAATAACAGTTGCATAATTCCCTGCAATTTTACTTTTCCACATAAAATGCCAAATGATAATGCAGTGTCAGAGTGCTAGGATTATTAATATGTGTGAGATAAGTAACATGTCAGACATTTCTCACATTACAAGCACTATGTGAGATACTTGTCATTCTGCTGCATATAAAAATGTTGCTACTGCTTGATAAGCTGTAAGGTCAGGATTGGATGTTACAGTTTTATATGAGTAGAATCCCCAGTCACAGAAAGTGAATGGTTTCTCCCTGGTTTACAGTGTAAGCATTGGCAGGTTGGTGATGTACATAAATGCAGATCTCCAGCTAACATGCCTATAATGTACATTGTACATGTAAATAATGCCAATTATATTCCTTTCTGTGTCAAACACACTAAATAATGGGCTGTACACCTTCAGCCCACTTGAATTTATTGTCCAATGCTTGCCGCTTGGCAACTTTTAATAAATATATTGCTTTAATTGTCTAGCTTCCTTCTGTGTTTTTCAACAAGGACTTTATATATACTGGCAGTGATGTTTATTATATTTTTCCCTTGGATATGACACATCTTTAGATGCAGCTTTATCCACAAAGCATGTCCAAAAGCAAACAGAATGACACAATTATGTCTAGATGATATAAAGTATTTGGTGAACGGGAAAGCCATGTACTCTATAAATCACATCTAGAATCTCTGGTGTATTTTCTGCTTCTATTTCTCCATTGGTTTACTGTTTAAAAATATAGCTAAAATACAAATTGTTCTTGTATGAATGAGAATACATGATGGAAGAAGTTAAGGACACCTGTATGTGCTACATGAGGGACCCATCTTTCATATACAACCCTCTTATCCTGAGTCTTTGTGTAATATTGCTGTTTTATGAGCCAGATCATCACGGCAACTGTCAGACACATATGTACACATGTAAGTACTGTGTGCATAGATTTCTTCTCTGTATACAGTAAATTATGCCATGTTTTTATGACCATTTTATGGGATTTAGAACCCTACTTATTAGTAGGTAAATGCTTTAGGAGGTTTTAAATCACAACTGTTCTGATTGGATATATAAACATTGTCTTACATGCAATAAAGGCACTTAATTTGAAAGCATTCTCAAGTAAGTCACACTGGGGAAACAGCTTCTTTCCCGTCACTTTGGCTTTTTTTCCACCCTTTCCACTGCAGTTTCTGGCACAAAAATAAAGAAAACCATATATACACTGTCCAATTGTTTTCCAAACACAGCAAAAATTCCCAGTCTTGTCTGCACAGACCCCATTAGTCACGGAGATCCTCTATTCTGCTCCCTTCTGCATGACGGCTTTAACCTTTTCCCTTCTAGATGAAAGAGCTTATAGGGAAGATTCCATGAATGACCAGGGACTGCACATAGGACTAGTCCAAAGAACACACCTGGTAACTCCCATTGGTTCAGGATGCAACGTGGCACAGTCTGTTGTTGCATATTGTGTGTCTGTTTAGCTCGAGGATTCCCTTTCATTTGTTGAGAGCTCTAGCTGTGATTTGGATGGAGGTGCTGAAGGTGACTCTAATTTGTTGCTTCCTTTCTGTTCATTTACCTCCAGTGTCTGATCACCCTGATCTTCTCCTGACTCCTCCTCTTGTTCTACATCAGCATGGGCCAATCTGCTCAGCTTCTCCTCTGCCTCAATTTCTTCAGAGGTTGGGATGGAATTTTTTTTGGGACGCCCTTTTGGCTTGGTGGGGGCCTCTTGTCCTCCCTTAAGCACCTGTTAAATAAAACCAAATAATCTTATTATTTCTTGAGTTATTAAAAATTCACCTGTGTTATTTTGGGTATTAATGTTACACATGTCCTTAAAGCATAATGCTCTGAATCCTAACTATTGACCTTTTGCGGTAACTAATTTGCTTACCACATAGCTTGGAAATTTCGCTAATTTTGGAATAAAGGCAAAATTAACCCTATCTCAAAGTAGAGTATACTATCCCTTTATTGCCTTACATGAAATCCTGAGTTCCTTTCAATAGATTAATCCAGAAAAACAATGACTAATTCTGAACACAATATCTGCATTTCCACTGATTAGATTGACATTAGTGATGCAATACCAAATGATCTTATTTGTATACTCTCTACCTAAAAATATTGGACTCATGGCTTGGTGTAACAACGAATAATCTCATGAGTTGCTATTTGAGCCAACTTACAATTTTTTTCCACTTCATCCTGCGATTCTGATACCACGTCTTGACCTGTAACTGTGTCAGTCCCAAGGACTGAGCCAAGTCCAGTCTGTAAAACATACATAAGAGCCATGACTTACAAGAACACAGGCTGAATGTTTCTTAGAGAACTGATTGGTGGATGGTCAGGGGTGATGACATTTACCAAGGCAGCATAGCATAGTGTAATACAAAGGAAATACGCTGCTATATAAACCATGTCTGTAAAGTAAACATTGGGCTGAGGAAGGTGACACCTAAAGATGCCACATTGGACCAGGTTTATGGGGAAGTGACCTACCCTTCAGCACTAGCATTCTGGGGTTTACAGGAATCCTGATATATCCATGCAGCCTAAATGGTTCCTTCTGAAAGTCCTACTACTGTCACCTGCACAGCTAATCCCTCCTTCATATATCACATCTTACACCATCATCACCATCAGCATTTATTTATATAGCGCCAGCAAATTCCATAGAGGTTTACAATTGGGAACATATTGAATAGTGAAATGCTGTGTGTCACTTGTTCAGCTGTACAGGTTCCCATTCCCTATTCCTTTTAGCATACATGTTGAACCCAGGCTAATCTCATGTGCTGGATTTGTTTTAATGTTAGACATAACAGTTAATTCTGACATTTTATTATAGGAGCTTGAAATTAATAAATGTCTCATTTTAGAACTATTTATTTTTATTTTTGTGCAAATGCAAATCTAGGACATGTGTGTAAGAGATGGAGTGATTGATCTTCCATACCAAATGCTTGTGCCAACTCAGATGCCAGAGCCGTATCAGGGATTTACCCATGCTGCCTGCTGACATCATTGCAGCTGGGGACAAACAGCTGGACAGACAGAGAATTTAGACAGACCAAAGAAATTGCATTTCTTAAACAGTCTGATAAATTAAACTTAGTAAGATCTTTTAATGTCACAGGGTGATCTGTGCTTACTGCTGGTGGAGAATGATGTTCCCCATTACACATAGGCAATATATAAATTATATTTTCAGGAGGGGTGAGTTATAAGAGGCAGACAAACTGATCAGTATTGGGATTAGCAAAACCTAAATGTATCAGCTTTCCTTCGTAACTAAGAGTAACCTGTTTTGCAGAATGGAGCAACATTGTTGCAACAAAGAAAAACAAACAGTAGTGATGGATGACTGGCAAGTTCTGCTGTACATAGGGAGAGGGGGGGGGGGGGGGAGAGAGTCCATACTACTGTCTTGTCTAAATGTCAGCTGAAATATCCGTCTCTTAAGTACATTGTTTAGAATCTTCTTTACAATATCATAATTTTCCCACCACTTTTTGCACCTGTAAAGCTTATACTAAAAGTTCCCCAACCACCTTATAAACCGGGGAACATAATTTTTATTTTTTTATTTTTAAATAATTTGCTTTACAGTAAGTATGCATAATAAACCCTTTTTGAGCACGTATGTATGCACCTGGCTTTTTATCAGACAAGTCTATCAAGTTCTGATTATGGACCAGATTCGGTTCTCAGGAAATACTTCTAGAGAGACATAAAATATTTGTAAATGGTCCTCATTGTTCCAGTTTGTGTATATGTGACCATCGCACACTGTAATAACCTATACACATACTCACCGGTCTGGAGTGGATAAATATTTCTGCTTCTGGAATTTCTTCTCTAGTCCCATGAGCTGGCTTTCCGTGAAAATGGTTCTGCTGCGCCGTGGCTTTTTCACGCGAGAGGTTGATTGTTCAAGCTCTGACTCGCTGCTTTGGGGGGCTTCACTGGCAGGGGTCTCTGAGCGTGCACAGGGTGGAGAAAGATGTGTGGGTGATAGCACCTGAATGTGTGAAGACGAAGCTGAAGGAACCAAGTGGGTGACCAAGCTGGGCTGGTGGCTGATGACAGAAAGAAGAGGGTATGATCTGAGCGCAGATGAGCCTGTTGTGAAGAGAGAATTAAACACAGGCACAGTTTATTTACAAATGCACATTCCAACAACATGTTCTCTAACCTCAAAATGCTATTTGTTTAATAATAGCCTTATTATACAGTACATTCATCTCTTAATATTCCAATCAACAAATACATTGCCTTTAAGCCCTTAATGACTGGAGGTATTTTATACTTTCAAGACTAGAACACATGTCACAGCTTTGCTAGTAGTGGGATAAACAGGGAATCATTTTGTAACTACTTTATGTCATGAAGTAAGTTTTACATTGTTCTTTTTAGAACAGGAAGAACCATTTCAGGTCCATTTAATAAAATATTGATTACTTATCACCAACTATTTATATAGTGCTACCATATTGCGTAGTGCTGTACAGAGAATGTTTAATCACTCACATCAGTCAGTGCCCCTTGGAGCTTACAGTCTTTATTTTCTTACGCACACACATACACACTCACTAGGCTCTTTCAGTATGTCTTTGGAGTGTGATAGGAAATGAGTTTCCATAGAACACCCACACATACACACGAGGAGAACATACACTGCACACAGATAGGGCCCCTGTTGAAATAGAGCACATGACTCCAATGTAGTGATGCAACAATGCTAACCACTGTGCCTGCCCAACATATTTAAATAGTTCTTTGTTAAATGTACTAAATATAAGACATTTATGTATTAGTGGACCTGCACTTATTTTCACAAATTTAATGCAATTCCATAAATTTATCACTAAATATTTTCTGAAACTGATTCCAAATACGTGTCTGTGTTAAGTTACATTGCAGCATTTTGGAAGCTTTATTCGACTCAGCTCTCCCTCCAGCAGGAGAAACCCCAAAGGGGGAAGTGACCCAAACAGTGCACAGCTCCAGAACGCAGCGATAGGAGCCTGTTCTAGCATGTTATATCATATACCAACCCAGGGTGGTTAAAATCACCATTCAGTAACTTGTATTTGTGTATTGCACATTCTTAGCCAACAAATACTGGTAGCTTATAAACTTTAAGGCAAACTCCACTTTATGTGCTTTTTAAAATTATATTACCCATAGCCGGACAAGTATTTTTTTCTATTACAAACCTCATATCTGCCACTGTAACTTTCCAAATGACATGTTAGATAGATAGCTGCCAGTGCAACATGATATATAGTACATGAATATAAGGACCACATAATATAATGCTACTTATGTTACAAAGTGTAATTGT
This sequence comes from Mixophyes fleayi, assembly GCF_038048845.1. NCBI lineage: Eukaryota > Metazoa > Chordata > Amphibia > Anura > Limnodynastidae > Mixophyes > Mixophyes fleayi. Next base: position 97,136,803 of record NC_134412.1, on the reverse strand, counting down.
GAATTAGAACGGAGGCAAGGACAGACTATTGCACACCAGTCACTTCCCTCTCTAATAAACTGCACATTTCTTACACACTTATAATTAAAAGCCTAATAATTGTGTCAGCTATACTGCTTTGATAAATTAACAGCTGCTTTAATTAATTTAGGGCTTGAACAGAATTGTTTACCGCAGTAATTTACAGTTGGCTGCGTGTGTTGAAAAGCTGTACACCTCCAGGCGGGAAGTCAGAGGATCTGGGTGGCCAGAGAAGCCAACGTTAAGATCTTACTTGTGTTTGTGCTGATGTGAAATGATCTCCTAGCAAGCTGTCAGTGCTGAAGAGGTTAATAAGTCACTGTGAGAACTCTGCACTTCCCTCCCAGGCATATACAACCTGTTCTGTTTTGGAAAAGACAAGGGGTTGAAGATGGGAGATTAATGGATGTCATTATTTGGCAGATTGGTTCATCCAGCAGCCAAAATGCTCTGCACATACATTAGAAGAATAATGGGTCATATGACGGGCTCGCTGAGTGTAGTTTGCATGGGATGTTCATTGTCTGCTCTTCCCATTCAGTACACAGGTCTGCGTACTTGCGGCATTTTCCTAACTGAACTTTCAGAATACTTCTAAATATCTTTAATGTAGAGTACACCTGTATACAGGAGTCTTATTTATGGAAGGATGTCAAATTTCAAGGGTTTTTTTCTATGTCAAAAAGCATTTTTGTTTTAGGGGACACATTTTGCACAGATTAGTAAATGTATCTGTGCATACTATAAGTACACAGTTATTTGGTGCTTTAGCCAGGGAACTCAGAGGAAAACAATATTCATTTCACCTGGTCATAAAGTAGAGCTAAACTAAACCTCTAGAAATTAAATATCTAGGGGAATAGTCTATAATAGAGGAGGAAAGGAAAGGCTTTCTAAACATGTCTTCGGATTGTCCTGCTTTGTATCCATATTCAGTGGTGTTATATCACCATGTGTTCTGCCATTAAATACACATAATATAGAATACACGTACGGTAGACACTAAGGCTTGTTTACTATAATAAAATGCAGAGCTAGAAATAGCTAAAACATCATCCGTTTTACTCATTTTCACCTTTAGGTATATCTCATGTGATGTTGAATACTTTCATGTCAAAAAAGACAAAAGTATTATAGGAGTGATACGTTTATTGGCTAATCAAAAGAAATGGATATATTTGCTAGCTTTCAGAGCACAGAGGGCCCCTCATCAGGCAAATTTACAAATCAATGACTGAGAAAAGGGCACAACATTTGAGAGATGTCCATGTAGTGGGTCATAGATCCAGGTGTTAGGTTGAGTCCTTGAGTCAATGACTGGAATGTTCTTATCAGCTTGAATTCCCAGATTTTTCTCTCCCTGTGATTTTTTTAAAAAAACTTTCAGTATTAAGACTCATAAAATTTTGCTTAGTTACGCTTCATGTATGTCTTACAGTGTTTATGTGAGAGAGAGAGAGCTGTGTCTATTACCTGTCTCTTTTTTGTGTGTTTTTATTTCATTGGTTCAAGCCTGGAAATTCCTATAGTGCAAAATACATTAAAAGTAAAATACAAGATCTGATCATCAGCACACGGGTGATGGAAACATCAATGATATTAATTGGAAAATAATCCTTCCTCCAACTATAATAAGCAATTACATTTGATGTTGGAACACTATTAGTACATATATATATATATAATGTATACATATAAAATGAAAAAAATCACATTTTCCATGATGACCAAGATACACAAATTTCTGATCAATCCTTCTGAGACACCTCTTTTACCTGGAATTATTGATTTACCTGGAATCTATCTGAGTATTTACATTTTTCTCTGAATCCTTCAGTTTTTAAATTGAATTGTTCTTGTAATGCATTTATGTGAACAGATGCCTTGGAAACCTTAACTTATATTAGTGAACGGTGATATTGAGTCTTTATATACTACCATTGATCATACGCACTGCTGGCCAGCAGCTGGATATTTTTTAAATACCATCCCTGATTCCTCAGACACTCAAAATTAATTTTTACTTATCTGTATCAAATTCATCCTTCATTATAACTATAATCATTATGATACCATGTTCTTTCACCCAAAAATTGGAGTAACTATGGAAACTGCGATCGCACCCAGCTTAGCAAACTTGTTTCTTAGATATTGGCAACTTTATTATATTTGGTACAACAATCCCCTGTACATATTAATATACTTGCGGAAAAGATATCAGCAATATCTTCCTTGTATGAACTGGTAAAAACATGAGCTTGTTAATATTGTTATATATTTTAACAAAAATCCTTTTAATTTCACATTTAAATCTAGCTCTAGCACTATTACCTTCCTAGACCTTAACATTGTATTCAGATCATCAGTGACAAGCTTCACAATCTCCTTAGGGTTCTGTGTAATTGTACCACACAAGAAGATTACGAGATACAGGCTCAACTTTTAATTGATAGATTTGTTGAAAACTTGCACTAATTAACACAGATTGTTCAAAATATAGATCCAATTGATTGGGCATGCGTTAATAGTGAAATATCAATGAGACAAATTATTTTGGATTTATTTTCATTTAAATATATTAAGCACCATAAAAATCGAGAAGAGTATTAGAAAACATTGGAAAACATTACACTTAATAAAACACAGTCTATCGCAATATGTCTCACTGTAAAGACAAACTAGCTCATTGTATGAAGTATATTACTAATATCTCTAATACCACAGTAGTTTATGGTTGTGTGGAAATGATGACATGGCTTAATGTGGTCACTGATTGTAAATCTCATAGCAATAAAAGATCTCTCAGATGTATGGTGCTCCTCCACATATGCTGTACAATGATCGTTGTGTCCATGTGATATACAGTAGTACACCCAGAAGATTACAACAAAGGTTATATGAACACCAAAAATGTTTAGCCTTACAACAAGTGCATCTAATTGTTCCCTTATCGCTCTTAAATAAACTCATCCAACAAAAGGAAATCTCATTCTTGAGTGAGGTACAGAACTGCCCGATCTGTACTCTGTAAGCACTGCCCCGGATCATGCCAACAATATTACTGCAATATTGTAACCAGGCATCAATTCAATTACATCCACACAACATTATATTTATATAACAGGTTTTATTCAAATCTTATTAATGTTCTACATCAGCTGTAGGTAACCTAATGATTGTGTGGCAGGGTTACCTAGACTGAATCTATAAGACAGGATTCTTAATAATTATATGGAAAATTAATTGGAACATACTAAATAGCTACATCATAACAAAGACTGTTAGCCTGCTTCCTAGCATCTCCAGGATATACTAATCTAGCCTCCATCAAAGTGAATAGTTAAATTGCTTCTGATAAAAGGAAGACTCCTCAGTCAAGAACTCGTTACTATCGAGTTATGTTTCACTTAATGTATAAAGATTATGATCAGTGTATGAATGTGACTCCATAATTCATTAGTAAAACTGGCTATATCGAGCTAACATTGGAAGGATGGGACATATATTTTTAGCTATGAGTATGATCCTATAATAATCAATTTATACATTATTATCCTGCCCATTGTGATAACAAGATCGTTAACAAGGAAGCTATTGTAATAGAAAAATTGGACAATTTGTTCTCTTTATTATAGTAAGGAGGCAAATCATGATAAGGATATTACAACAATAACCAAGCCATACGATTTGTTATTATCTTTATTACAATAAGGCAGTCAGCCTTTATTTGAGTAGTTTATCAACATTATATACAAGTTGACTATCATGGAACTTAATATAAGAATTTATTGACATATATCAAGTAGCGAGGCTTAGCAACTTTTGCTATTTTAATTCACCATTGCACTTTAATCACTATTTTTTGTTTTTTAAATATTTCGCTAATCGTATGGTTAGGGATAAATATACTTTTAAATGTATCAATAAAGATTTTTGATTTTACCATAATCAGATTGCTGAGTGCCCCAATAAGCACAATTTTCTTTTTCCTTTTTTCTTAATTCTTTTTTATTCTTGACAAAATGTATGTTTATGTGTGGGAGCACCATCCGATACAGACATTAAGGGGGAGATAATTATTCTCCCAAGGAAGTTAACTAATTGGAACAGTGATCACCTGGTGCGGTGTCATTTCTTTATTTTCTATACTGATATCATGTATCAAAGATCTTCAGAACTTGTGCCCAGTGGTGTCAGCCATTGAAGCCTATGCAGAGAGCATTGCGGTAGAGGGATCTTCGAATCCATCACCGCATCTTACCCACTTTCCCCACTGGTGGGTATCGCAAAGGTGGCCATAGTAAAGATAGGAGACAGGAGGTAGGTGTTCACTGAGACAGCTGTTTATCTTGACAGCTGTTCCAGCAGAAAACTTTGAATAAAATGGTCACAATCTTTCATACCGTATCATTGTGATAAAGAATGAAAATTTTTGTGCCATAAAACAATTAATGAAGGACCTACTACAGTGATAGGAGGCTGGACTGTGAAGTGATATCTTTCACCACCCTTCAGTCGCAGTCCCGCGTGGACTGATTCTACACGGGTAATTCCAGAAGCGGAACATTGGCACCTGTGGTATGTTGTATGCCTCAGTCACATATTGTGTATAAGTGTTTGTGTGTATTACACCTGCTGAGCAATGAGCGGTGACTAACGTTACTCATTATCAGAGAATGGAAATGAATGGATCGGGAGTTATGAAAGACTGAGGACGTGTTAATGATTGGGAAGAAGAAATGCCAATACTTGTGTATCTTTAAACCTGTACTTGTGTTGGGCGTGGACCCTGGATTAAGTGATTTCATATACCAGTTAATCTCATTAATCCAAAATTGATTGTGACTAAGATGTTTCCAATACAACTGAAGGTTTCATAAGTAGGAGCATGAGAATAAATAGCATAATACACATCTGTAGGTGGGGGTGAGTTAGTTACCGCTGGTATTATTACACAATGGTAGAAACAACAAATTATCACCATAAATGTGATCTCTGGGAGAGCAGAGAACTCCTGTTGCAAAAGGTTGTATATTTCTAGTGACCCCCACATGCCAGAATGGTCTGCACCATCTACGCTTCTAACTCTTCTCTCATTTCTCTTTGGTTTGTTCCATTGCAGCCTCTAGAGCAGGGGTCAGCAACCTGTTTCTATCAGTGTGTCGGCTAATATCTAGTCCAGCCCAGGTGTGTGTGTGTGTATATATGTGTATATATAATTTAATTTATCATGCTAATACCATGATATTATAATTAGAAATGGGACCAACGTACAGCATATTTTTAGCTCACAAAATTCATACTTGTGTGGTTTGAAATGTATTGCCCCCAGTTTACATTATGGCACACATAGTATTGCCCCAAGTTCAGTATGCCACACATAGTACTGTCCCGAGTACACAGTATGCCCCACATAGTACTGTCCCGAGTACACAGTATGCCCCACATAGTACTGTCCCGAGTACACAGTATGCCACACATAGTACTGGCCACAGTTCAGTATGCCACACATAGTACTGTCCCGAGTACACAGTATGCCACACATAGTACTGTCCCGAGTACACAGTATGCCACACATAGTACTGTCCCGAGTACACAGTATGCCACACATAGTACTGTCCCGAGTACACAGTATGCCACACATAGTACTGGCCACAGTTCAGTATGCCACACATAGTACTGTCCCGAGTACACAGTATGCCACACATAGTACTGCCCCGAGTACACAGTATGCCCCACATAGTACTGTCCCGAGTACACAGTATGCCACACATAGTACTGTCCCGAGTACACAGTATGCCACACATAGTACTGTCCCGAGTACACAGTATGCCACACATAGTACTGTCCCGAGTACACAGTATGCCACACATAGTACTGTCCCGAGTACACAGTATGCCACACATAGTACTGTCCCGAGTACACAGTATGCCACACATAGTACTGTCCCGAGTACACAGTATGCCCCACATAGTACTGTCCCGAGTACACAGTATGCCACACATAGTACTGTCCCGAGTACACAGTATGCCACACATAGTACTGTCCCGAGTACACAGTATGCCACACAAAGTACTGTCCCGAGTACACAGTATGCCCCACATAGTACTGGCCACAGTTCAGTATGCCACACATAGTACTGTCCCGAGTACACAGTATGCCACACATAGTACTGTCCCGAGTACACAGTATGCCACACATAGTACTGTCCCGAGTACACAGTATGCCCCACATAGTACTGTCCCGAGTACACAGTATGCCACACATAGTACTGTCCCGAGTACACAGTATGCCCCACATAGTACTGTCCCGAGTACACAGTATGCCCCACATAGTACTGGCCACAGTTCAGTATGCCACACATAGTACTGTCCCGAGTACACAGTATGCCACACATAGTACTGTCCCGAGTACACAGTATGCCCCACATAGTACTGTCCCGAGTACACAGTATGCCCCACATAGTACTGTCCCGAGTACACAGTATGCCACACATAGTACTGTCCCGAGTACACAGTATGCCACACATAGTACTGTCCCGAGTACACAGTATGCCACACATAGTACTGTCCCGAGTACACAGTATGCCACACATAGTACTGTCCCAAGTACACAGTATGCCACACATAGTACTGTCCCGAGTACACAGTATGCCACACATAGTACTGTCCCGAGTACACAGTATGCCACACATAGTACTGGCCACAGTACACAGTATGCCACACATAGTACTGTCCCGAGTACACAGTATGCCCCACATAGTACTGTCCCGAGTACACAGTATGCCCCACATAGTACTGTCCCGAGTACACAGTATGCCCCACATAGTACTGTCCCGAGTACACAGTATGCCACACATAGTACTGTCCCGAGTACACAGTATGCCACACATAGTACTGTCCCGAGTACACAGTATGCCCCACATAGTACTGTCCCGAGTACACAGTATGCCACACATAGTACTGTCCCGAGTACACAGTATGCCACACATAGTACTGTCCCGAGTACACAGTATGCCACACATAGTACTGTCCCGAGTACATAGTATGCCACACATAGTACTGTCCCGAGTACACAGTATGCCACACATAGTACTGTCCCGAGTACACAGTCTGCACCACATAGTACTGGCCACAGTACACAGTCTGCACCACATAGTACTGGCCACAGTACACAGTCTGCACCACATAGTACTGGCCACAGTTCACAGTCTGCACCACATAGTACTGCCCCCAGTACACTTTCAAATACATGTAGGCGACTCACCTCTTGTCAGCAGTTGGCACATGTCTTCAGTTCCGCAGCGGAACCTGGGAGGACCTGCTGGGCATGCGTGCCGTTGGTTGCCGACCCCTGCTCTAGAGCTAGAGAGGACGTTATGATGATATAATTTCCATAAATGATGTTTCCTTCACTTATTACATATATTTCACATACCTATTAACAATTTTCAACACATATATAATGTATCTGTATAAATTTTCACATATATTTTTTAATATTGTTTTACATGCTATTTCCTTTATACATCCATATTTATTATCTATTTTCCACAGTTTGTATTACTTTTTCTTTTCTCTGTCAGTCTTGCTACAGTAAAAACAAGATTTCCTTGTGTATCACCAGCCATAAATTAGTGTTGTGTGCGGAATACATTAAATCTGGCTGGTTTCTCTAATTGGAAATTATGCTATATGAAAGATCAGTGGCTCTGCTTGGTATTTTTATATTATAGTGGCATGTGGTCTTCACTGCTACTTTTATGACTGTAGTGTGTATCATACACATTTTCAGCACCTTGATATTCACTAAATATAAGTTCAAGCTGGTCAAATATGCAAAATTGTGTGTGCACTAATATTCTGATGTCTTTGTAAGCATCATTAACTAGCTAAGTACGAGCTAATTTGTACTGAGCATAACTACAAAAAATGTATGCCTATGGCCGTATGGAGATTTTGTCACATCTGACTCTTGTGTCTCCTCACACCTGGAGAGGGGGAACAGGGGAGAGATGGGCAGTCAAACACCATCCGAGTACAGACAGGCTGACTCGCACGCAGATACTCCTGACAGTAGCAAATACACACTGATTATGATGGTCCCCAGCAGTAGCTAGCTGCTTCTGATTGGCTGATTGCTGATTGACCGATGAAGCTGATAGGTGCTTTCTTAATTGTGCAAACTCACAGCCCAGCGCTGTGAGGCAGAAAGTTTTCATCCATTGTATTTTACGCAGGAAGTCAGGTGTGCATCACAAAAATACTCTCCACAAAGATTACATCTTTATCTTACCTCCAGTGCTTGTTGTGGAGGTTCAGTTTCATAAAAAGCCACTTTATATTTAGCTTTCCTTTAATTTGGCAGATTACAAGATATCCCAGCCTACGTATTGCACTTTACATGTGATGATTATTATACATCTCCGTGGTTAACTATTGTTAGCTCTGCACATGAGAGATTCTCTGCCAGAACTTCCACCCTGACAATGGCTGCAAGTCTACACCTGTAGATGAAATATGCTGCTTATAGCACAGCTTGTCATCTTTAAAGCTTAATACATGTGTAGCTGGATTTTCATAATCAAATATGGTAAACATATAATTAGATTTTCATGATTGCATATAATAAACTTGTTATTAGGATTTACATAATTAAACACCAAGAAAAAAACTGTTACCATTGTGTCATAAAGATGACAAAGGTCAACTGTGCTTCCAACATCTAAATAAGTTCTGTTTGTTCCTTGGACTCAACTTCTGGAGGGTTACAGATAAGCCTCATCAATTTTATTAATTGTATGCAGTTTATCTAAGAACTATACACATTTTATTACTATGAGCGCTCTCCGGTTCTATGTGTGTTTCCAATATATATATATATATATATATATATATATATGTAGATTCAATTCCCTGCAATGCGGGGCACGCATCATTACCGTTACTACGGTAATTTCAACGCTGATTTTTGCTCGCAGATCCCTGAGCCGCGACCAGAAATCCTGTTACAATTTACCGTACTAATGGTAAAGATGCGCGACCCATGTTCTAAAGAATGGAATCTACCCCATAATGTTATTGCACCTTCACCAGATCAATCCATGGATTTTGCAATTATTTGTAGAATTATAACAATGGTAGTGGGAGAAGCCGCGCTTCCTACTAGATGTAAGTGCAGCCACTAAGTAGAGCCTATATGATGATAAGGGGAGTTCCCACCCTCTAAAGGTTATTAGAATATGGTATAATAGGTTCTAGGGCGCATGAAGATGGGCAGCACGGTGGCTAATTGGTTACCACTTCTGCCTCACAGCACTGGGGTCATGAGTTCAATTCGCAACCATGGCCTTATCTGTGTGGAGTTTGTATGTTCTCCCCGTATTTGCATGGGTTTCCTCTGGGTGCTCCGGTTTCCTCCCACACTCCAAAAACATACTCGTAGGTCAATTGGCTGCTATCAAAATTGACCCTAGTCTCTCCCTCTCTGTCTGTGTATGTATATTAGGGAATTTAGACTGTAAGCTCCAATGGGGCAGGGACTGATGTGAATGAGTTCTCTGTACAGCGTTGCGGAATCAGTGGTGCTATATAAATAAATGGTGATGATGATAATGGCAGGTATGTTACAGATAAATGAACTTTAATGTGATAGGTATCATTGTGACATCATCAATAAATATTCTGGCCAGAATAACATACAGAATTATGACATACATAAGCAGCAATGTAGTGAGATGCTGGTAATACCGCAGGTTGTGGGCTGCAAGAAGTAAATTAAAGCAGTTCAAAAACAAATATTCACTTAAAAATGAAGTGCAAATATGCAATTTATGTCTATGGAAAAGTAGGTCCGTCCAGTGGATGATGCAAAGTATATGAAGATAATTGAGAATGGTTCAACATTGTATAGTTCCATACATAGACTGTTGAAGTCAAACTTGTCCAGATGTTGTGGGAAATATTCCCAATAACTCACATTTGTGAAAAGATGTTGCTTGTAGAGTAGTAACGTTCCTCTCCTATAGTCCGGGCACTCCTTCCCTCCCCGAATGCAGGTGGCGCTGCTCGCTCGTGGGTCCCATTGGAGACGTTTAGTTTCCAAGGCTGCGCATGCGCAGTTTGACCTCGGTGTTTGCCAGCTGGTGATGAAGCCGTGTTGTGGTTGCAGCATGCGTGTATGCGGGCAATGTTTGAATGATTGTGGCAGCTCCTGGTGTTGAATATGGAATACTGCCAAAGTTGGTGTTGAAAGTTGAAAAATATAATATTAATCGAACCGGTTTCGCCCTTCAAAAGAGTATGGGCTTCCTCAGGGATACGTGCAAACAAACTGACTGCTTGTCCTGGTCAGTATTTATGAAGGCTAGTCATTGGTTCCAGGTGTAAGTCGTCCATTGCTGATCAGTGACCTGCAGAGTCTGCTGGGTCCTAAGAAGACTCAGTTTACACAGCTAATTGCCAGTCCTATAATATTTGAACAAGGTTGTTAGCTGAACAAAATACTTGTTTGTTCACTTACTAAAATAGCAAAAAGTCTTTCACTATTGAGACAACCAATGGGTTATATTCATTGACGTAATTATGGAAAGCTTTCAATTTGTATACAATGCAGTTAGTTTGGAAGGTTCTTAATTAATGTATAGTGAGAGTTGATTAATCTGCTGTGTCGTGGGGTAAAATGCATCCATGATAGGTTAAGAGGTAGGTTAGTGCTCCACAGGTAGGTGTTAGTATGTGGGCACTGAGCCTTGTTTGATTTTGATTTTATTTGAATTGTTACAGGATGTCTAATATTATCACATTAAAGTTTATTTATCTGTAACATACCTGCCATTATATATCTTCATGCGCCCTAGAACCAATTATACCATATTTGTAGAATTATGCCCACATAGATCACCCACAAAATCCTTACAACACTTTAGCAAAGTTCATAAATCACAGAGACACAGAATATTGGGACAAAGTAGGTTAGGTAAAAGAAGGGAAATGTGGGAGAGGGAGGTGAAGGAGAAATGGACATGGTAGAGAGATTTGGGAAAGGAATGGAAGAATAGAGTGGAAGAAGATATGGAAAGGGTAGGGAGGGTGTTGGAGATTAAAAGTATTGTAAAGTGGAAATAGAGACGGACATTGAATTGGGGGTGTGGGAATGAAGTAATAGGAGAATGGATATTTGGAAAAGGAAAGTGAAGGAGATAGAGGGAAAGCTGAATGGAAAGTGGAAATTACGGTGTTGTGGGAACAAAGGAATGGAAAGTGGGACGGGAGACATGAAATTGGGAATGAAGGAATGGATAGGAGATTGGAGACTTGGGAAAGAGAAGTGAAGACATTTAATGGAAGATGAAATGTAAAGAGCGAGTTGGAAGAATTAATGGAATGAGGAGAAGTGAAGATAAAGAGGTGAAGGAATGGAAAGGAGTAAGGGGAGATGTAGAAAAGTGAAATTGGGGTCGAGCGTTAGACTAAAACTAGGGTGCAGACACCTGCATCGGTAGCACTCAGGTTACTTCACTTCTACCATCAAATCTGGCAAGGGAAGGTTCTGTAGCATGGAATATAAACCATGCTCTAATCCAATGAGCCATGGCTGGAACCACAGCTAAACAATGGTGTCCCCAGATAAAATCCTAAATCTGAGAATAAAATAAATATCCTGCCACATACTACATATTTAGCTGTAGCTGCTGATAATTTACATGGTGTGGCACAAATACAAAACGTTCCCATTCTGCTACCTGCCTCTCATTAATTTATCCTGACAGTGGAGTGTGCCAAGAAACTCCCAGAAAATCCATTAATATTTCTTGTTGCCTCTGAGGCTATCATTACATCTATTATTTGCTGTGGTGATGTCCATAACCTCATGTTGCCAGCGTGGGAGTATCTGCCCTAATGTTTTCCTCTAATGCTGAATGTCACAGCAGAAGGATTGGAGAGATCTGACTTTTTCTCTTGAGAGTTCTGTTACTTACATCCTCAGCTACTTCTGTTATGTGTTATTATAACTTAGCCAAGGAGGGGGATGTTTAGTATGAAGTACATTATGTCGCTTCTGTCTATAAAGACAAACAGGTACAAATCTAAATTGCATAAATGACCAGAAAACCAAGTTTTTTAGGCTTAGTTATATGACTTCCATATTTTGTAAAAAAAAACAAGCCTGTACGTGTAAGTGTTCTGATGTGTCTCCTAAGCTCACACATTTTAGGCTTTACATGGCATTAGCAACCCTTAAATAATTGTATCTGTCTCAGGAAGTCCTCACCTTTCCCATGACAGCTGCGTTAGGTACATTAAATAAACTTTTTTGATAACTGTGCATTATGTAATTTTAAATATTTATTTCATTTTATTGACAGCGGTAGTATGATCGTGTGTTATTAACCATGTGTTTGGACTACTAGGTACATACGTCTGGGTTTATTTAATAGTTATGTGAGTTTATACAAGCTAGCCTAAAGACGTTCCAGCAGCTAGTTGCAGGAGACTGAGCATAGACCCTAGGCAGGATTATGGGCTAAAAGTGGCACTTAGTGCATATTGTACACGGTTATGTGTCATCCAGCTACAGGTTGCTGTGCACCGCGTCCCCATCACAATCTGTTAACTTTACTGTTTATTTTATTCACTAAATCAATGTATATTGGGTCTCCTCACTCAAATGAACAAAAGCTCCTTCCACTATATAACTCTCAGTCTGTGACTTCCTGCTGCCTCCATTCCCCTCCTCACATCATGTCACTGCCCCTGTCACATGCAGCCCTGTCCTCAGTAACACATCACTTATCTCCTGATATACTCTGTGCTGCTGGAGGACCCTGCTCCTTCCACTATATAACTCTCAGTCTGTGGCTTCCTGCTGCCTCCATTCCCCTCCTCACATCATGTCACTGCCCCTGTCACATGCAGCCCTGTCCTCACTAACACATCACTCATCTCCTGATATAGTCTTTGCTGCCATGGACATTCCGACGATGTGATTGGCTTCAAGTTACTTGGTCCTCATCCACTTCAAAACTCAGGATATCCTGGACAAAGAGTAGATGAAGATCAAATGCAATTAGCTGTTCTGATCTCGGTCAAACACAATGTCAAAATCATTCTTGCTTCCTGGGTCCCCCTCTTAGCTCTCACAGAGTAGAACATGGGCCTCTTCTAAGTATGCGCAACCTGAGCCGGTCAGAATAGGCCTTATTCTGTTCTTGAATAGGGTGGGGGGACTGAGGTGGTAGCAAGGGTCTCGCAGGTGGGTGTGACCCGGCATGCTAGGGCCCCCTCACCCCATAGCTGCACCCACTATAGTCCCACCCCTTAAATGTCATAAACCGTCATCACTGAGTTTATAAACTGGGAGTAATGTGCCCTTTCTCACTTATTACTATTAACATCAACAGAAGGTTTCTTTAGAATTTCCTCTGCAACATTTAGGACTCAAGATTCTCATCTTCAATTCCAAAAGGAAACACAGCAGGTTAGACATCTACTGATCTCTATGCTGGGACGCAAGTTACAATGTCATGATCTGGTGTCTACATGATGAGGTCATCAGATGCAAATCTCTTATTGTTTTCCTCAAAGACAATTTACTAAAACTATTAACTTTTTAAAAGATGATTTCACAATCCAGCCTTGGGCACAGTACATACAGACCCTACATATTCTCCTCTTGTTTGAATGTGCTCAGTGCTCTTCCCCTGGCTCTCACATTATGAGCTGCGGGAGTATTCTGCAGTTGTTCTGGCTGCATACACCGCTTTTCTGTCTTCCCTGCAGCCTCTGGGAACTATTCCTTATGGGGAGATGAAAGCAGCCGCTATTCCGTTCTTAATACACAGAATGCACTGATCTGTCATCAACATTACATGTGTCATGATATGCCTCATAACTAAATATCTCTAACGGGGGCGCACACAACACTGTGAGTAAATGAATGTCTTATACCACAACATATCATTCATAGTCGACTCTCTCTTCTATGTGATACATTTTCCTTCCCACAACAAACAAGAAGTATTGTTACATGTTCTCAATATCAGTCGCTCAATAATAACACATTATTTTTCTGATCACTTGCTTGTACAATGCAACATATTCATGCTAATTGAATTATCTTGGTTTCTATTAATTCAATTTACAGAAAATAAACATTATGTACAAAAAACTAAAAGGTTTACATGGTAAACACTAAAAAATACACAGAAGTTAACAAACTTTTACAAATTTATTATTCAAAATGTTTGTGTAGAAAGGCAATTTTTTTGTAGTTTGATAGTTAAAAACAATCACCATGAAACATCCAGGATACTTGTCAAATCCAAGTTGTTGTTTTTTTTAAGTGTTGACAGATTTTCTGTTTCTATCTCACTTATAGGAAGGCAATAATGGCAATTTAACTCCGACTTTGAATGACAGAAATGTCAGTAGAGATCAATTACTCAATGTCATTTTACAGCTAATATTATTTTTGTTTACTATAATGTCACAGAATATAATAATAATAATAATACAATGTAGAGTACTACAACCAATTTTGCCAACTGATCTTTGCAATTAAAAACAAACACAGTATTGGAAATGATGAATTCTGCATTTACAGGCTGCAATTTCTCACCTTGTTCTTGATTTCTGGGGTGCTGAGAGGAAAAGGAGCTGTGACAGCCTTAGGTGGATCCGTCACTGTGGAGCTGTTCTGAAAGGTTATGGGTGAATTACAAAGTTCATTCTCTTTTAATAACATAATGCTGTGAGAGGATTCAGAGCAGGGCTCAGTCAGTGACAATATACAGACATCGTCTGCTTGAACTTCGGTGTTTATATGTTGCATTATGTGAGAAACTGCCCTTTAAGAGTTCTTACAGTACTGCAAGTATACAGAATATAACTATGGTTTTTCCGTTGTACTAATAGGTGTATAACTTTGGTTTTTGTGGAGCATTCAATGGTGATAATGTCCAATAAATACAATATATCCTTTATAATTGAATGAATGTAAGATGTGACGGGCAGGGTCCGCTCTCTCATTTGTCTGCTTGTCCTTGTTATAATGTATGATGCATATGTACACGGTACTGCTACTTTCCACCATTTTACGTCAGATATATTTATTCTAGGTTTTACTATTGGCTAATGTGCTCTTAGAGATTAGCTGGTTTCTGTATTACTGTTGTATTAATACATAATTATTGTATGTTCTATTTTGTATTGACGTACTCTTGCTGTATGGCGCTGCAGAATCTCTGGCATTATATAAATAAACGATGATGATTTATATTTATATTCTTTCCAGTGATTTAGTGCAGTCTGATCATTGTGACAGTTTCACGTTGTGCAGTCATATAATTGCTGTCTCTTTCGATAAGAGATTGTAGTTGTTTATAATTTTGATGGGTTCTCTGTATATAGATGTGCTGACACTCACACCTGCTTCTATATCTCCAGAGCTGCCAGTTGCAGACCTCTCGCAGATACTGAAATCCTCAATTAGCATTTCTCTCTGTGTGTCCAAGTTACTTAAGAAATGGCGACCAACGATAATTATATCTGCCCATCAGACAGACTGACAGCGCATTGGCAACAAGTATAATTAGGGCTTTAAGATCTGCACATTACTGGGGAGCGTTCACTCGCAAGGTACTTACACTGGGTGTGCGATTCTAAAATGTAATTTAGAGAGAGAGAGTGTGTGGCGGAAATGGGGGGTAGAAGGGGTATGTCATACCGCCACTTCTCCTACTGCCTACATTGTAACACTATTACGTACCAGTCACTTATATAATATATGTGTGTGTGTGTGTGTGTATATATATATATATATATACGTCCTGCTGCCTACATTGTAACACTATTACGTACCAGTCACTTATATTATATATATATGTGTGTGTGTGTATATATATATATATATATATATATATATATATATATATATATATATATATGTGTGTGTATATATGTGTATATATCTATATCATATCATTACAAATAACACTACACAGTACAATAGTTCACATCCACACAATATCTGTAACTGTGGGCAAGGTACAAGGACAAGGTAATTTACTTATATAGTGCCTACATATTGGCATATTGGACAGCACTTTACATCAGTCCCTTCCCCAGGGGAGCTTACAATCTATATTTCCTATCACATAGACACTCACACTAGGGATAATCTGTCAGCAGCCAATGAACCTACCAGATTGTCTTAGTAGTGTGGGAGTTAACAGAAGCACCCGGAGTACACCCACCCAAAGACGGGACATGTAGCGAAAGACTGAGAATACTCTTTGAATTATTAGCCGCTTTGTCAGTTGGTTATTTGTTCTTCCTTGTTTATCCTTTATAATAAAAGTAATAATGTAGTACACGCCAATCACTGCAACAAGAAGGTACGCAGTGCGGTACAGACCCACAGGCTCTGTCAGGCTCATATGGCGGCAGAGATACATAGAGATCATCTTCAGCAATTTTTCCAGGGAAGAAAGGGTTTATCTGACGTTGTTTATTACATTTTGTGTTTAATTCTACATATTGGTAATTTTGTGGATAAGTATGACCCTACAGAGCGATTGTCTTCTGGAGCGTAGAAATAGCAATGATATTTTCTTTGTCAGTATCCTGCCTCTTTTAATATTAAATTTGTATTTGGGCTAATCCTAAAATATAAATTGGATAAATCAGATTAATATTTAGAATAAACTCCTCGGAGTAATCATGGGTTGTGCTGCTAAACATCATTTAATCTACTTTTAATAAATTATATTAACATGGTCGCATTTGTGGCCCCAAAATTAGTGCTCTCTGCACATGCTCAGATGTAATTAAGAGTTTTGCACGCCAAGAACGCAATTTGCATCCAACTTAACATGAGCCCCCTATGCGTGTGTACAGTGATAACCATAATCACATGATCTGCCACAGAGAGAAAGACTGTACAACTACTGCCTCTGTTCCTGTTTACTGCCTATAACCAATATATGTCTCTCTATATTACACAATTGTATAGCACTGATAATAATACACTACATGGGAGAAAGACAGGTTCCTGATTATACTGCAACTATCCAATAACAAATAATGATGGTGACGGGTATATATAATCCACTACCCCTAGGACACAGGGTTTACAGCGGTTTATTTCAGATGATCTCCTATTTATATAAGTGTCTAATGTTGTATTGAAAAAATCTGAATAGTAACGCACATTAATGTCCATATAAATGCCATGAAAACTCCCCTCTGCACGTTTATTTATAATAAAACTTGTTTTTCAACTACTTCTAATAGAACTGAATGCATGAAACCATCACTTTCACTGGAAACGTGTGAGCAAGCGTGTATAAGACCCTCATTCTGCAAACCCCCTACTCCGATTTCATTGTGCTTCTTTCCTTCCAGACACAATTTACTACACAAGATATAGGAAGGACATTAGTGTTTTATATTCAAGAATTATATATATATATACATACACAATGGGTTCTATAAGTAGTTATACAGCTCTGTGTTTACATAACCTGAGATCATAAAAGTATTATGAAAGCAAATTTATTTGGTGCCTCTATCATCATTATTATTAATATTTATTTATATTCAGATAGAACATAACTTGAACAGTAAGTAGAATCACAGAAATATGAAAACAGTTACACCTACAGAGCATACATGGTGTCAATAATAAACTGTTGGGACTCGCAGAGAATATAGCAAAAGACATGAGGGAGATGGACGGGAGACAATAGGCAGCGAGGATCCTGCCCATGAGAGGTTACATTCTAGCAGTAATATGTTTCATCAGGCTGTAAGACCTGTGAGTATACACTTTATTTGTGTGCTACGAATTACTAGTTATTTTTATTATTTTTTCATGCTAAAATTCACAGTAAATCTAAGCACTTATTTTACCCAGCCCAAGATTGTCCTCTAGCCCTATCCCTTCCCCTCCACCCCTCAATATATATTTAAATATTTATTTCTATTAGAAATATTTTGTTTTTATTACAATAAATATTTGATATGGCTCCCAGACTTATAACAGTATCAGTAATACTTAGGTATAAATTAGGAGTATTTTCCGTTGAATATTTTTCCTATGATAATATTTATTTAAAAAAAAAACAAAGTACACTTGATTTAAATTAAAATATCTTTTCACAAACAATATTTAAAATGAAATTAACATGTTGAGAGAACTTACTGTTAGGAAGAAAGCAAAAAAAAATGGATCAAATTTGCACCATGGCAAGTGCTGGGGCAGATGTAAAATGTGCAGACAGATTTAGAGTTGGGGGTTTGACGTGTATTAGTGAAACTCTGTGCGCTACATGCAAACGCAGCCAGTATTTTCTCTGCTTGCAAAATAAATAAATGCGTTTCCCCCCTTGTACCGGAACATGGTTTGTCCAGGAGCAGGTTTTCTCCTTTGTTTGCTTTGCTTCTAACTCTAAATTACACCAAACTGTTAATTTTAAAGATTGTTTGTGAAAATATATTTTAATTTAAATTAAGTGAGCTTTAGGGTTTTTTTAAGGCCTTTCGTGGACACAGATTGATCTCAATTTGATAAACCCAGACACATATTGCAATTTAATTGTTTTCAAATACTAGACAATCAGAATTAACATAGATGACCATACTTCTGAGAGATCCTTTCTGTTACATTGCCTCCTTTAGGAAATTCATGTTTCAATCACTTAGCAATAAATGTAAGATCTCATCATAAGACACATTTGTTGTACAGACTTATGTTGGTCATTTTAAACTACTTGAAGAGGTCTGCTTATGTACGTTCAGAAGTATGTCCATGCGTAGTATACATCAATTTTCATTTTTTTACTCTAAAATAAATATTGTAAATGCTATATCTTATCTCATACAGTGACATTACTGTTATGTAAATATCTTTATACATCAAGAGCAGATGCAATTTAAGATCAGTTTGCTTTTGGAAAATCACGTATATATTTAAATGTTCATTTCACAATGTTGTTTAAAGTGTGTGTTGTAACACTCCGTCTTATACCTGTGAAATGTTTTATATCTCAAAGAGATTTATTTACAGTTTATCCCATACTGCACTTTTCGACGAATGCACTTTAGTTTAAGCAGATAGGACATAGTTTTCCATATCGTATTAAGGTTTTTTTTTATGATTTAGCTCTTATGTTGCCTGTGTGAGATTGGTGGAAACGCTAGCTGCTTCTACAGAGCTGCCTTTTCTAAGCTTAATGTCAGCAATGTGTTGGGTGCAGATGGAAGACTGCAGTTTATTCTGTGATTCTGCAGATTTTCTTTGGAACTGTCAAAGAGACCTCTGTAAATATCCGTAACAACTGCAATCTCAGTTATTAGGGAACATGTATCTCACAAGCCGATCAAATCTTAGACGTCTTAGTTGTGCTACTTATATCACTATTTACAGGGTGCTCTCTGTATAGAATGTGTATGTCATGCCTATGTTTGTGTGGGGTTATCTGAGTGCTTACACTTTCCTGGGGGCCTTATTTTGAGTTAGGAGCAAAGCAAACAAAAGGAGCAAATTTGCACCTGGACAAACCATGTTACAATGCAAGGGGTGCAAGTTGACTTATTTTTTTTCACACAAGGAAAATACTGGCTGTTTTTTCATGTAGCAGACAAATACTTGATAGCTTTATTTTTACACTGAAATTAATGTTGATCTATGACATGCCGTATACCAAATATAAATCTTTTCCTTCATTTTAAATTTACATCCCCCTATAACCTTTTATTTATATAGCGCCGTTAGCACATCAGTCCCTGCCCTACAGACTAGGGTCAATTTGTTAGCAGCCAATTAACCTTCTAGTATGTTTTTGGAGTGTGGGAGGAAACCAGAGCACCCGGAGGAAACACACGCAAACACAGGGAGAACATACAAACTCCTCACAGATAAAGCCATGGTCAGGAATCAAACTCATGACCCCAGTACTGTGAGGCAGAAGTGCTAACCACTTAGCCACCGTGCTGTCCTACAAGGCAACATGGTTTTGCCCAGGTACTACTTTACTTTGCTTTGCTCCTAACTCAAATTCAGGCCCATAGTATGCTGAGCTGGATGAATCTCCCCTGATAATCAGCATTATCAGTTTGTAACTTACACCAGGGTAGAGCACCCTCAACAGATGTATCCTGACAGTCATATCTGCCCCCAGCTCTCATCAGTAGCATTTACTTCAACATGCCCTTACTGTACTTGTCTTACCCCTTGCCTCGTACTTCTCTTACGCTTGCACACCACATGCCTTGTACTTGTCTTTTGCTTGCACACCCTTTGCCTCGTACTTCTCTTACGCTTGCACACCTCTTGCCTCGTACTTCTCTTACGCTTGCACACCCCTTGCCTTGTACTTGTCTTACGATTGCACACCCCTTGCCTCGTACTTTTCTTACACTTGCACACGCCTTGCCTCGTACTTCTCTTACGCTTGCACACCCCTTGCCTCGTACTTCTCTTACGCTTGCACACGCCTTGCCTCGTACTTATCTTACGCTTGCACACCCCTTGCCTCGTACTTCACTTACACTTGCACACGCCTTGCCTCGTACTTCTCTTACACTTGCACACGCCTTGCCTCGTACTTCTCTTACGCTTGCACACGCCTTGGCTCGTACTTCTATTACGCTTGCACGCCCCTTGCCTCATACTTCTCTTATGCTTGCACACCCCTTGCCTCATACTTCTCTTACGCTTGCACACCCCTTGCCTCGTACTTCTCTTACGCTTGCACACCCCTTGCCTCGTACTTCTCTTACGCTTGCACACGCCTTGCCTCGTACTTCTCTTATGCTTGCACACCCCTTGCCTCATACTTCTCTTACGCTTGCACACCCCTTGCCTCGTACTTCTCTTACGCTTGCACACCCCTTGCCTCGTACTTCTCTTACGCTTGCACACGCCTTGCTTCCCCTTGATCCACCTCTATAGGTATAAGGAGTCATACACAAGATGTGACTGACTCTGCATATAAATTTAAACATAAGTCTTGTTTGTGGACATGCGCAGTAGTGATATTTGTATTTTAAGCTACTCAATGGACGTCCAACATGATGTCTTGGATTGTAAGCTCCACTGGGTTATGGACTGATGTGAATGAATAAATAGATCTGAATGTAATGGGCTATATAAATAAAGGATAATAATGATAATAATCTATCATATTCCTTTACGTTCCTGGGCTAGTGCACCCATCAATGTAAGACTGAGTGGTATTTCTGCAGCCCTGGCGTTCCTGCCAGCCATTCATTCCACTGCTCCGTCTGACACGTTATATTGTTCCTGTCAGGAGTGAGAATATACAAATGCTTCTTCAGACAAAGCTCTATTGTGCACTGATGGTTTTAGCTGTCCAAAAGCCTCCTCATTCAGCAACACTAATAACCCCACAGCCGTGAATATGTTGTCTCTTCTCTGTGATCTTTCCCAACATGTTCTGTCATCTCTGGTATATGTATGTGATATGAGGTCCTGCTGAATAATATGTGTATACCTAGATGAGAGAGCATAAGTCTGCGTGATCACCTACACTCTCTGTGTGGAACTAATGTATAGAACACAGCATTACTGATGTCTGTATATACAGTGTCCAGCATGGCTGCTGCCTATGTGCTAATTATATACAATGTCCAGCATGGCTGCTGCCTATGTGCTAATTATATACAGTGTCCAGCATGGCTGCTGCCTATGTGCTACTTGTATAGTGTCCAGCATGGCTGCTGCCTATGTGCTACTTATATACAGAGTCCAGCATGGCTGATGTCTATATGATATTTATATACAGTATCCAGCATGGCTGCTACCTATGTGCTACTTATATACAGTGTCCAGCATGGCTGATGTCTATATGATCTTTATATACAGTGTCCACCATAACTGCTGACTATGTGATGCTTATATACATTGTCCAACATGGCTTCTGCCTCTATTAGACACATCCATTATAAATACAGGGTCTGTGACTTCTAAGCACCTGTTGTAAAGCAGGATATCGGCCACTGCTACATACCAATCATCGTATCCATCATACACACCAACACGGAGCCTGTGGCATTAGCAATTCTTCCTGTCCAATCAGGAGTGGAAAACAATCTATCCCTCACACGGGAATGGACATGTGAGAGGGGAAGATCTGCAGAGCTGGCGATCAGTAAAAGCTTAAGTTATTTACTCCAGGTCAGAGCATAAAAGCGACTAATAAAGAAGGAGATCCCTATTTTTGTGAACGCAGCCTTCGTCTATATCATATATTCAAGAGAATATATTCATATATCAACAACTAGTTGGGGATGAAACTGACAGAGACCAATACAGGGATCTTCTATTAGCGCTGCAATGTTATATAAGAGTTTCTCATATCCCGTACGGCTGTCATACCTGGATGTATGAAGCATGTACTGCGGATATAGCGCAAATACATCCCACGTTTACCGGCTAGTGGGAGGAAATGGATCATCCTACCTACCAGTGCTGGGAGTACCACTACTGTTAATAACATTATTACCAATACTACTACTGATACATATACTAATAGCAATAATACTACTATTACCACCAATAATAATGCATGTACTAATAACAATAATACTACTAATAACACCTCTAATAATAATATGTATACTAATAGCAATAATACTACTAATACCACTTCTAATAATAATAATACATATACTAATAGCAATAATACTACTATTACCACCAATAATAATACATATACTAATAGCAATAATACTACTAATACCACCAATAATAATACATGTACTAATAACAATAATACTACTAATACCACCAATAATAATACATATATGTATAACAATAATACTACTAATACCACCTCTAATAATATTACATATACTAATAACAATAATACTACTATTACCACCAATAATAATACATGTACTTATAACAATAATACCACCAATAGTAATTCATATACTAATAACAATATTACTACTAATACCACCACTAATAATAATATATATATAAAAATTAAAACAAAATATATATAATAATGACAATAATACTTATAATATAAATACAATTCCTACTGTTTATAATAATAATAATAATAATAAGAATACTACTACTAATGCCATTAGTAGTAATAATGATAATAATAATATGTATACTAATAACAACGATTAAAATACTACTACAACTACTATTAATAATAAAACCTATATTAATAGTAGTAACAATAAAACTAATATGAATAAAATACAAATCCTATTACTAATGTAATAAAATGAATAATAATAATAATACTACTACTACAAATAAAAGTACAAATAGTGCTTCAAATAATACAAATACTACTACTAATAATACTAGTACTATTACTACTAAAACTAATAATATACCTTAAATTAATACTACAAAAAACCTAATAATACAAGTGCTAATATGAATAATATGAATACTACTATTTATAATAACACAGTTATGCTAATTATAATATTATGAATAATAATCAGTAATGACAACATAATAATATTAATAAGAAAATTACTGCTAATGGTAATATGAATAATAGGAATAATATCTACTGCGTATATTTTTTATTATATTAACTTTATTCATATTATAACTATTATTATTATAATTAATATTATTAATAATAAAATTGTTATTATTAGTCATAGTAGTCACATCTTGAGTTTTTGATAGGAATCTGTTACCTCTCACTTTATATGTATGCTCTACATTCATGTACATATTATTTTGTCTTTGTGTAGGTCATGTTTAAGGAGATAATACATCTGTCTTCACCATTAATCAGCATGATTGTTATTTGTCAGTAGTGAGGGTGAATATAAAACTGGATTGGAAAGAATTTGTTTAAGCAATGATTATGTATCCTAACTGAGACACAGAATAGTTCAGTATGTTATTTCTGCATCTATTGTTTCCAAAATGAATTTATCACATAACATAGGTCATACTCTATAACTTAATTTAGAACATAGTGGACATAATATTTATAATAATGTGTTGTATAATAATGTATAATATATGGAATAATGCAATACCTACTGGTAAGTATATGGATATTAGAAGTCACCAAGGACTTCTGTGACCATTTAAAAGCAAAATGCTTGTAATATCAGCAATAATTTACAGTAAGTTGGTGCATTGCTGCTGGTAATATCCACGTTTTCCAAATTAATATTGACGTAATGAAATCAGCACCTGCCATGTATGACAGTATGATATTCAGGGATGTATAAATATGTTAGCATCACTTGTAAGTA